>NW_024883855.1:0-39127 GCF_019059575.1 Amphibalanus amphitrite
CATTGTGCATGTGTAGTTACATGATGGTGAATACACAGCGCTTCAAAAAGACAGAAGTTTCGAATTTTCATGTCGTGATTGATGGCGTCTCATTGCAGTTCAGTTTTGAGTTACTTGCCGTATATCCTCTCCCATTAAGCAAAATAAAATTTACGGCACCGATTAATGTTTTTAAAGCAGCATTGTGAGTACCTACACACTACACATACCTAACTGAAGGCACAACATTATGCATGACACGCAGTAACACTTGATCAAACATGCTGATACCACCAAACGTTTGTAACAATAAATGATTCATGAGTCACTTGAAGCACAGCGCACAGGTAACAGTGCAAACAGCAAATAACCATTTATAGCACCTTGTTGGGTTGATATTGTGGGTGAAAATGTCTTGAGCTTAATTCGGTATGAAAGTGGAACGGCCCAAGAAACAATTGGCATTGGTAAAGCTCGCTCGCCAGTTATTTCTGAAGTAGGTCACCGGTCACCAAACCACTGAAATGTTTTCTTACCAAAAGGCTCGCCTCTTCGCTTAACGTACGTGTAACGCTTCGCTTACTTCGTCACGCTCCAGATTACAACACCGCTGCAGTGAAGCAAATCACGAAATCCCATCACTATGGAAAATGAGATTACATTTTGCGGTCACCCAAATAGAGTACCAAGCACCGCTGGAATCATGTGGCGAGAAGAGAGAAAAGGAGAGGGAGAGGAAGAGGGAAAGCGAGAGATATGGAGAGAGAGAGAGAGAGAGAGAGAGAGAGAGAGAGAGAGAGAGAGAGAGAGAGAGAGAGAGAGAGAGAGAGAGGAGAGAGAGAGAGAGAGAGAGAGAGAGAGAGAGAGAGAGAGAGAAAGAAAGAAAGAGAGAGAAAAAAAAACATTAAAAGAAATTGTGGCACCTACCTTTAAGTTATTTCATTAGGCTTGCTGAAGTCCCTTGCTGAATAGAAAATGAAAAATGATCACATGCTATACAGAAAACGGCAAGAAAAATTAGGAAAATAAATTACTTTATATAATGCCCTAAATGCAAAAAGCTGAATCACGGTATTTCGGTAGGAATGACGACACTGTCGCCCGTCATTACAATCGATGAAAGCGTCACTGTCGTCTCCTCCCCTGCCGAAATTACTGTCACATGTGAGGAAACCATTTCGCCGACCAGCGCTACCAGCTTGGCATGTTCGCTCGGTTTTGCCTTTCCCTCGTCTGCTACATTCAGCCGTAGGGTCTATTGTAACGGTTCACTGGTGAAGGCGTGAGTCGCACACAAGTTGTCATGGCAACTGGGTTCCGCACGTGCAGCCACCACAGGAATTTCCGTTGGAATCGTGATGGACTGTGTCACGAGGAAAGTGCGAAAGTGCGCAAGATGCTGCTGCTGCTTTTATGCATGCATTGGGTATCCGATAAGCATGCATGTGAGTTTCTGTGAATGCCCGATATTAGCTATTGTAACGACGGGTTATCTGGCGAATGCACCAAACAAACTTGACCAAATACAAACAAATTCACAACTTGAATTTACTTCGCCGTTTTTATCGAAAATAAGGTCTCATTATTTGAAAAATCACGTAGGTATTTCAGCAAGTAGTGCAATCATAGCTGATAACTATAAAACACAATGGAACTATTTTGATAAAACTTCCGTCAACTGTGCACTAAATGTAAACCAAATATGTACCAGATAACCGTCGTGAAAACAGTCAGCAATTATCAGCAAAGAGCAGCATCACATTAGGCTCACCCAAAACAAACGAAGCATGAAAAGGTCAGTCATCGTTCAGCTTTCAGGGCATGATATATCTCTGAATATTTGATTCAGCTCAGGATCTCGAAGTCGAAAGACACTGGCACCATTGCTGCATCGTTGACCTCAGTTCCGGTTCTATCTACGTCAGAACAAGACCCTGGCTGACCTGTTTCTTCCGTCGAAAGCAAGCCTAGTCTACTACTGATTATGATGTATTCTAAACATACCACGAACGATCATCCATCAAAAGAAGACAGACTAGCTGCAACCATTCTCCATCGCTGTCGCCGACGCTGCACAAAGTCTCTCCATTATAATAGACGCCACGCAGTCTGTAATGTTGCCCATTCAGCTGACCATCGCAGTCAGCTCGCTACTGCAGTCAGCTGACTATTGCCTGAGGCGTTGTGCCGCACGAGCGGTCACAGTGCACGTGCACTGGAAGAGCGTGCAGAACGGTCACGGCCCGAGAGGCACGGCACGGCGAGGAGGGTCTGGAGCTCCATGGAAGGCTCCGGAGACTGTTCGCTTAGTGTTGCTCAAATACCATTTTGACGGCTTCAGATACCCAGTTAGTTACACCCTGCAACAATTTCATTTCCCAATATAAAAGGAAAAAACTTAAACTTGCCTCCATGCTGTGGCTGCCCTGATACAAAACACGCATCACTTGCGGGCGCGTTGAAAGGTTTTATTACACTAAGCTCGCTAGATTGAAAATCATGACTCTTTCTGCTCATAGATGGCACTAGTGGTCAGCGCCTGACATGATGCTGTTCCGCAAGGCTTCATTACAGTGGGATCTACTACGAATGAGGGCACACTGTACCCAAATTGTGATAACAGAAATAACTACAGTTTAAATGTGTTGGGGGGTGATAATTGCATAGTTAAGTCTCCATCGACTTAATGCGGTACCATAATTTACTTTCCATTCACTGTCAGAGCAAAATGAATTGTTGATGGGGGTTTTACGTTGCATATGACCTTCACTCCGACTTCATGCTTTCATTCCGTGATCCATCTAGCATTGCAAAACAAATAATCTCGCCATAGATAGCACATCAATGTAACTAGGCCAGCGAAAGTATCCCCTAATCTGATAAACGATCAAAAATCCCAACAACGCGTCACCAAGAGATGGAAACCTCTCTCCAAAATCTCGTGCAATCACTATCAACCTCCAACAAGCACACTTTTCCAAGATAAGTTCGATCCAAATATATATTTCCCATCGATATCCTACCGCGCCGTTTTGCTACTCACACCCCATTCGCGTGCCTGAGCTGGGTGTGGCCGCGGCCAGTTGAGCGGGTGAAAGAGAAACCCACCCCCGCCGCGGTGACGGCTGTGTTACGCCACTCAGACTGCAGCACCGCCATGAGATCACGCTTGTTGCGCCATAGCTCGCAGCTCGTGGCACAGAAAGCTCCCGCGGGCCGCCCTACTGACCTGTATTGGAGGGCCTCAGAGGGCACCGGGATCATATGCCTCGCGCCCCAGTACACTGTAACGAATACTCGTACTTTGGTCTTTGGAAGCCTAGTTTCTTATAAGTCAAGCTGACCATTTTCATACCTACTTCAGCTGGTTGGGTGTCATTTGCATGCATTTTAGGATAAATTTCTTGCATGTTTCCCCTGAATCTAAATGCAAAGCTTGCAAGCATCTGATATGTTTAGTTTGCCAGAATAACTAGAAACTAACATTTCTATGGTGTTTGCGCACTGTCACAGTCTAATCACATAGGTATTTGATCATTTCTACGAAGCTTCTAGCTGTCCAAAGCTTTATCTCGCTCCGATCAACCCACCTGTCCATCACAATGCCCAGTTTCACGCCTTCCCTCCCCTCCCCTCCCCTCCCCTCCCCTCTCTCCCTCCCTCCCCTCCCCCCCCCGACCCGTTTCGTCCAGTATCAGGGATTTTGTTCTAAAGCCTCTCCCACTGCGTTGGCATGTGGCCAAGACCGCTTTCACGCCAGGGTATGGCATGAGCTGGCCCAGCTCGGCAGCTCAGCTGACGGGGGGGATAGAGTGGGGGAGGGTGAGAGCGACCTTGTCGGGAACCGAGAGGCCACGGCACGTCATTGAAGAGAACATGCTCCAGTCAGGGCGCAGAAAAAAAGAGCCCCGACGACCTTCGATGTTTTTGTTCGATGTGGAATCGAGACGAGTAACGAGGGAAAATCTGGAGTCTAGTGAGATGCTTGATGATAGAGAGAGGGAAAGGAGCGTTGGAGAAGAGAGAGAGAGAGAGAGAGAGAGAGAGAGAGAGAGAGAGAGAGAGAGAGAGAGAGAGAGAGAGAGAGAGAGAGAGAGAGAGAGAGAGACGGCCAAAAACACGCAGCCATAAAACGATGTGTGAAAACGTTTCTACTGGTTTTAAAAAGCCATACTGACCGGTCTCCATGTTTCATTCCAGGAATCTGACCTAGCCGACTTCATTTGGCCTCGCCCACTTAAGTAACTGCAAGTGTTGACCCGTGTTGTAACACCTCGGCAACTTGTCAACTGCTCAACATGTAACTAAATGGCCCATGTCTAATATGGGACATATCACTGAAACGATCACCTTCCTCGGAACAGGCCTGTCGGAAGGTTCCAGGAATCGAACAGGGTCCAAGAGTGATCTGAAGGGCGACCGGTCTGTCAGATTCTCGGCGTCTTTCTTATCCGTAGTTCACGCAATAGCCAGAGGCAGTCACGTTCCGTGGCAACTAACGGCTGTATTCGTATATGTCAAGGCAAACGAGTGATATATTCTAAAGGCGAGGGTGAAATGAAACTATTGGAGGATTAAATGCTTGATGTTTCGATAAATAAGGAGCAGCGTCATACAGAAAACAAATACGTGGCAAGCGGCCAACACCTAAGATAGCAAAAATGCACGTTGTTTCGTATAAAAACACATCCGATGATGTTACATAATTAAATTGTGCGACTATCTCGGGTAAATTTTGAGCCTTCCATCTATGTCCCAAGGCAGCTAAAACCTGGCTATGCCAGCAGACGTTTTCCTTTCCTTCCTGTGACGCCTAACACCACCGCAAAGGCCACGGAACCACGTGTCTCAGGAACGCGAGGGGGCGAGGGGGATGGCGTGGCTACAACCGTGACATCGACAAGGCTGAGAGGCGGCCTTGGACGAGAGGCTCCCATCGAGGGGAGCCCCTCCCCATCCGGTGCCCCACCCACTACAGCGCTATTCTCTGAGACTGAACCAGCTCTGTCAGCAAAAGACAAGCCAGGTGGCCCCAATCCACACTGTAAGCTGAAACAACCAAGGGCGGGGCGAAGTGACGGGAGGGAGCGGAAAGATGATGTCAGCAATGATTCATGCGCACCAGACTTGTCTTTTGTTGAGAGATGTGAGACAATTGAAAATAAACAAATGGTTCGAAGAAAAAGAGCGAACGCAGTGAGGACAGACGGACATCAAAACTTCAACAACCACATTGAAAAAGACCAGTGATGTTTGAGCACTGTGATCACTGTTGACCATCCACAGCAGGAAATCGGAGCTGTATGCTAACTAGAACAAATCACTGCTGGGATAATGGCTAGTCTTCGTCGTCACTGTCTAGAATTATGATTTGTTACTGTGATACCTGATCTTTCATGAGGTTTCGCTAATACAAATCATAAGATTTCCGGTACGATTGCCGTGCAATTTAATTGCAAAACAATCACTGTGACAAGCGGATGATGAACGACTGCATGTCGGCATTCACAGCACAGCCCAATTGATGATAAGATCTAAACGATTCGTCTGATTTCGATACCTAAGAGCAGCGCAACAGCACAGCGCTACTGCGCAAATCTATGCGTATGTAGAAGTCGCAATTTTCCCAGCATGTTACCAACAGTGCAGTAATTTCATGTGTCTTGTCCCAGTACATCGAACTGAGAGCCTTGCCCATGTGCACCCGGGTTGCGTGCAATGCACAATGCCGCGCGGTTTGCGCACAGTGCACACCTCCACGCGCGGGTTGCGTGCACGGTGCAATAAGTGCACGGTTACTCACTCAGTCGCGCGTGCAATGGTGGCTGGGCCAGTAGACCACCGGCCTGTGTCGGTCTGTTGTTGGGTAACGGCGTGATGGTAGCGACCACTTGGCCAAGATATATCAAATATCCTCCGTTGTGTGAGATATTTGCGTCATGAATTATTTACACTTGCCGAGGCATGTGGTGCTCGCTCATTGAACAATCAACAGAGAAGAATGCCAGAGCTTTCATTCCACAAACTTTTTTTCTAATATCCTGGTTGGAGGCAATGCTAAGCAATTTTTAGCTTTAGCCTGAATATTGCTAAATAGATGAGGCCGTTGTTCTCACTGCCTTCATTGAAACTTTGCATTCAATTTAATGTTGAGTACTCTTGCTCGCTTTTAGAAATATACCGATCAAAGGCATATGTGCCTTTGATTGGTGACATTTTGTTACGGTTTGTACTTTGTTTAAGCCATACATTTTGTTATCTTGCGTGATATAAAAATAATAAGACATTTTTTAGTTGACATAATTGCACTCTGAGGAAAACATCGTAAATCCCGTTAGACAAACTCCAAATCACGTCAGCGAAACAAATCACAATCCTAACCTCACGTCCTTGTCAGAAACCCGACCACAACACAGCGCAAAAAACGCCCCCGCGCCATTCGGAGCCGACCCTGTGCCTTCCGCCAGCATCCTGTAAGGACACGAATGCAACAAACCGGCTGCCGCGCACCCGTCAATTTTCCTGCAGTACGGGCGTGTCTGCAGCATTTACCCCGGGGCGTGAGGGAGGGATAGCAGCAAGGCTAGCGGAAAGGTTGTGGGGCTGTCGGTCGGGCAACGAGACACAGAGTGCTGAGTGCCGAGTGCTGGGTGCCGGGGTGCTGAGTGCAGCTCTGCAGGAGGTCATTTCCGACCACACCATACCAGTGCAGGGCGTGGCGATCAGACCGTTAGACGAGGGTGTGGCTGTGGACTGAGAGAGAGTGGCCACTGGCCACCACGGCCGGTATAGGTCAGAATTCCTGAGGCAGGATACCTACACTCACCGGACCGGATCGGGTCGAGGCGGGACCGGGTTGGACACGGGACCAGAACGGACCGGACCTGGTGGGACCACGTAGGTACATAGGTGCTAGGACCAAGTGAACCAGTATTGGTTCCGGTGGTGATTGGCGAGCTATCTGATGTTGAGAGGCAGGAGGGTCACCGGCTACTGTTCTAGATACAACCAAACGACCGTCTTAATTGATATGCAATGGTCTTGACTGGTCACCTTTGGTCTCTATTGCATTTAGTTCAAGTTGCAGCCTCATAATGGTCCAGATTGATCCACATTGGCCAGGACCGGTCCAATCGTTACGAATAACAAGCCAAAAAAGCCAACCCTACGGGCCACCAGCCTTTCAACCATCCCGCCTTTCACCCCTCCAGTATATCCTTCCATGCCTCCATCCTTTCATCCCTCCAGCTACACTACAGCCTTCTACTTTCCAGCCGTCCAACTCTCCAGTCACCCGTCCGGCCGGCGACTTACCAGTCAGGAGTGTCTCCGTCACCTGTCTTAGTCGTGGTTAATACCGGACAACGTCTAACGGTACAGGGCGGTCATCACTGCTCTGTTCCGGACCGGCGGACACGACAGGGTATTTGGAAGGAGTGTTGGGCTCTGGTGGGCTGTAAGACGGTGGGCGGTTGATGGTAGGAGGAAGACGGTGGGATACGGTGGGCTTCGGTGGCACGTTGGGCTGCGGTTGGCTTTGGCGGGCTGTGGTGGGTTTCGGTGGGCGGGTGAGTGTTGAGATGGTGAATAGTGGACAGTGGACAGAGTGAAAAGAGTGAGTGGAAAGCAGGACTATGATAGGTAGAAAATAGCCGTGAGCGATGGGAGGTGGCTGGCTGGCGCTGTGGTGCTGGCCTGCTGAAAACTGGGAAATGGACTGCGACGGGTGCAGCTGTTCACTGCAACGGAGGAGGGCGTCGGACCATGAATATCAGCAGCTCACTTCCTGTACAGAAAGCAAGCTAAAATTGGGTGCCGATTTCCCGATTTCCTCGATATCTTACGTTTCTCACAAGGCCCAGTTAACATTCAATCCGGTCCACTGTTGGCGAAAAATTCAGTAAAAATAAATACGCTTAAAGAAATATGCAGAAAGGACCAACTACAAAATAACTGCAAAACATAAAACGGTTGATATCATCTGAGGTGTAAAATGCGAAATAAAACCATCATGGAATACAACTATCCCGATAAAATCGACACCAGGCCCCGCCACATACACTCTGAGCAGGGTGTGGCCCCACCCCCACTCCGTCTACCGTCACCGCCCCCGCCAGAGGCTACCGGTGATCTCCTTTCTCTTTCTGAACCATCAGCTCCGGAGTAAAGAGCTGACACGACAAATGCAGTGGTATCGAGTCATATGAAGGACAACCACATGGTGTAACTGCGATATGTAGGGCAGTGGCTGGACGGTAGGAAGTGCATTTACAAGGTTGACGATCAAATGGAGATTTTTTTGCACGATTCTGTTAGCGTTCTATCATGTTCTGCTTACATGTAAAGGCGTGTTAGCTTTCTTGGTGTCCATCGCATCGTATGCTAGTGATTTACATGCATGTTGTACCTTGCACAGCTCACACTGCACGAAGATGAGTAGCATTTGTGATTTATTGCATATTGTGTAGTGTTCTAATTTGTATGGGAACAACTAACATATATACTTATGGATGATAAGTGAACATAATCTCGTATCATACCAGTATAACGCCTTTTGTGGCGACTAACGGAGCGAGCGAGAGGGTGGGCCTTGCACGTGCGAAATTGCGAGGGGGTACCTCCAACTGACTTGTGCACGGCGTGGTGCACGGCACCTTACTAACCGGTCTCTAGCGATGTGCCAAATTTGAGCACAATCGGCCCAGCCGTTCTCGAGATCTGGAAGCGGCACCCTGCACGTGCGCACGTGCAAAATGGGTCCCAACTGACTTGTACACGGCACCCTACTAACTGCTCCGTAACCGTGTACCAAATTTGAGCGCAATCGGTCCAGCCGTTCTCGAGATCTGGAAACGACCCCTGCACGTGCGCACGTGCAGCAGCACCCCAACTCTGGCACATGGATATGCATTGCCTAGTGGGTGCCTACCTACATGCCAACTCTCAGCGCAATCGGCCCAGTAGTTACCGAGATATTGCAACAATTACAAAAGTGACACCTCTTGGTTTTGCACGTGGCACGTGCATAAGGGGTCACCCACATGCATCGGGAATAAAGCAATACTTGGTAGAAGGAATGAAGCTACCCTACAAAAATTACCGCATGTAAATCGGTCAAGTGGTTGCTGAGATATAAGCCTCGCAAAAGCGTGACCACGGCCGGCCGGCCGGCCGCTCATACTCAGAAATTTCCGTTAATCTAAGGAAAGACTACGCTCGCTTCGCTCGCTCCGTAATTAGCACCAATGTAGAGGAACCTTCCTCCAAAGAATGCATCCCTACTTTAGGACAACTTTGAAACATACAAAAATGGCTCAAATGCGCAGCATCCACGCGAGCGAAAACCCGGTTCACCTCCTCAAACCGGATACCAGCATAATATCACCGTTATTTTCATGAATAACTCATCTCCCGGCGCCCTTTTCGCAACTCCTACGGGGTCTCGAGTGCGACCTACCCCACTGCTGCGGAGGGGAGGGGAGGGGGTGAAGGAGGGAGGGGACGAGTACGCGTGCACCCAGTCACCATTCATTCACAGAAGTTCGACGAAGGGCGTCACAGCGATGGTCATGAATCAACAATGAGCTGCAAGTGAATCATGGCTGCTTGCAGACGGCGACACACTGCGAGACGTCATGCTTCAAGAACAAATCGCAGGCAGCTCGGAGCGCTCATCCGTGGAAAATGGGTGCGCTTGTTTGTCTTCTCCGCATGCTTCGCTCGAAAGAGCCATTAGCTACTGGAGCGCTGTTAACAAAACTGACAGAGCTGAACAGGTAGAATCAGTGGAACCGCGCCGTCCCTGAACGAAGCAATTACGTGAGCGAACCACGCCATTTACACGGAATTTCACGGCGAAGGAATTCAGATTGATTCCAGGTAAAGCGTACCTAAATACCGACTAGAAAGGAAGAATCTTGGCAACCTCAATATGACTTCGTCACCGAACACTTCATGGCCTTCTTGACTTCACGACCTTTCCTGCTTCTCAACTGCTTGTATGAGCTAACTTTCTTCTACCCACCCACAACTCAAACACCGCTCTCCTTCCCATTTAAAATCCCCCACTTCACCCTCCCTCTCACCCTACCCCATCACCTCTGGCGACCCCATCTCGTTTCTCCGCTATTCAGAGCCAATGACGTAATATTTAAAAGCCAGCATCCAGTCCGGCGCGCGCCTGTCGGAGCGACCGCTAGAGAGAGACCTTGACCGAGTGAAGCCGAGAGGGGATGGGTCGGAGAGGGAGAGAGGGAGGGAGGGGTGAGGTTGGGAGGGGTGACAGGGCACCGTTCCAGCGCTGCTGTAGTCTGGGGTCAGGTGAGAAAGGCAGACACAGGTGATCAGTGAGGGCTTGTCGTCTGAGGCTGTTCCGCCGAGGACGGTCAAGTGAAACGTTAGCTCACATTTGTTCTAGTACTAGTTTTGTAAGTCTTTCTGATTGAGGTACTTTGCTAGTTTGTTCAGAGTCTGTACAGCTATAGCTAGTCATTAGCCAAGTTTTCCCCTATTTCTTACTCCATAGTTAGATACTAGCTGCCGCAATAGTTCTTTTGGCTCTAGCAGTAGCTAACTATAGCATGGTAGTCAATATTTCTGAGCCGCGTTCCGCTAAGACTAGCCCAGACAGACGCCTGTGGAAGTGGCATGTCTGCGAGACGTCCAGACGGGTTCGTTTCACCAGCTGAGGCGAAAGTATGTGACCGGATGGTCGTTAGCTGACGGTCGACAGTCAGCTGACTAGTGACTGTCAGACAGTCGCAGCCAGCTGACGGTTGACAGCCAGCTGACTGTAACTGTCAGCTGACGGTCGACAGCCAGCTGACTGTGACTGTCAGCTGACTGTGACTGTCAGCTGACAGTTACAGCCACTAGCCAGCTGAGCTGACAGTGTGGCAGCGGGTCCGGCACTCAGCTCAAACGGTGTCACCACTATTACCCGACAGCGTTCCGTGCTTCTTCGACCGTCATACTGAAACGTCTGGGAGTTAAGAGCAATAAGTTTTTTTAGTTAGCTGGAAGTGGAAGTGAGAGTTAGGCGCGACCTTTCACAACAAATCATCATTGGAGTTGACTGAGACCGACTGAGATTGACTGATTACTGGACTGAATTGACTGATGCGGTGGCCTGTCTGTCGTTGAGGGAATTTTTTATTCGGTGAAACGTCACACTTATCGCTGTAACATTATCGAGCAGAAGAGGACCACCATTCACCAGGCAGCGCGCTGACATAAAACAAACAACTTTGATGAGCAGCGAAACCTTCACAACATCCCCGGTAAAGGAGGACTCTAACGGACTGCAAGGTTTGCAGCGAGTGCAAAACAAATCCGTTGGGGCAGCAACGAAACAGCGCCGTGCAGAGTCACTTTGCAACAGCCATAACCAGCAGAAAGATAATCGGCCTAAGAACAATGAAGGACCCGGGGCGAGCATATCTTGAAATGATCACAGGCGAAGAAATGCAGCGGACTAAAAGGACGAGTAGAGAAGATAAGCCTGGATGAATGACATGACAACTGACAGACTCTGTGGTCCGGGTGGAATGAGAGAAGAGACTGAAAGGAAAATACCAGGCATTTATAAACATTGCAGTTTTGCGACATACGTTTGCTAATTTTGAAAACATAAATAGCAAACATCGAGTCAAATATCAAACAAATCTATTCCGTTTATTTTCGACACCTTGCGCCGCTGCAGTCCTGCGTTCTGTTTCTTTCGTTTCACTCCGCTGACTTCCAGACAAGCGCATCAGACCAACACGGAATGCGGCAGGTAAAGCGGGACGTGTGCGTGCAGCCCCTCCCCTCTCCTCCCCTCCCTTCTTCCCTCCGGCCTCTGCCTCCCTGCACACGTGCACGCACGTTTTATTGCATGCAAGAGGAAATGGCGGGCGGTGTGTGTGTGGGGGGGGGAGGGTAAAATGAGTGGCAATGAAGGGGCCACTGTGGAAGCGACGGGATTTCGACGTAACTAGGTGGTGGCAAGTGATGATGATAATGATGATGACGCTGATGATGTTGATGGTGTTGGTTGAGGCGGTGATGATGGTGGCTAAGATGATAGCAGACAATGCAGTTAGAAATAAATATTACATTGGAAACGGTACAAGGAGAAGGAACTTGTGGCTTTACGGCCGACAAAGGACAGAATAAAAACCGCAGGTTTATGTGGTTTGCGGTCTTGCGGGATATCCAAAATAACCGTCCATGTGAATGTCAATGTCTATCAGTTGGCGGCGCCTGACGATGGCGAGAATGAAGAAGACGGTAAAAGCGATTAAGACGGTAGCACGATTATGTATAGCTGTGGCTCCGAGAGTGCGGCAATGACGACAACATTGGAGGCGAGGCAGGCGTGGCTCCATGCCTCCAGCGGTGGCGTGTAGCATGATAAACGCATGCCTGGCTGTCAGTCATGCCGTTAATTGCACACGGGAGAAGTGAAACTCGGTCAGACCGTATCGGCTCGGTCCGGTCCGAGGCTAGCCACCGGAACAGAGCTGGTTCGGGCCTACCAGCCGTCATGGACAGTGGGTATCCGCCTCCAGCGCCCGCACTGCTTTGAGGAGGTCTAACGTCACTACCGGTTTGAGTGAATTGAGGTTTGCTTCTTAAGGCGGTATGTTACTTGACAACCTAGAATGTCAGGTAAGTGATTGTTGGAGACGCATAGCAGCCGTCGCTGCCAATTCAGTATTTTCTGAGGGCGTTGTATGTAATTAGTAGGTGCAGGTGCTCTGCGTAAAACGCCTGATTTGCGTTGCTGCATTTTAGCTCGTGAGTACCGTGTATACTAATCAGCAACTGTTGCAAGCTTTTTATGACATACACCTTCGTCCTTCAGTGTTCTGGGTGCACTATGCTGTCGTCACACGGTTCAGAAACACATTACTCCGTGCCCCGGGTGCACCACGCTGTCGCCGCTGTCGCAGTACAGCCGACCTTTCAGCCTTGTCGTATAGCCCTGCTCCTAAATGTGCATTGTTCTCCCGTCCACCGCGCCGCGAGCGGACACAATTTTCCTGTTGGTTTCCGACCGATCCCAGCGTGCAGAGTGTTTTTATCAATTACGGCTAGATTTGCAGGAAATTGTGCTGAACTGCCTGACACGATGGTCGGCGCACGGCTAATGGAAACTACAGCAATGTGATTTAAATGCGTATGTGCAGTGCAAATCGCCTGTTAGCGTTTTGTAGAGACCACCTACCTACCAGGCTACATAGCCGTATCGCAGTTCAGCTCTTGGATTATGACACTGATACCCAGTAGAAAATGGTCATAAGTTGTTCTAAATGATTCTGAAGTGTATCATAGATGTCACAGCTTTAGATGTATGCAGCCTCACTTGCATCTTAGATGAGGTTTCATCACATAATGGACATTAATATCAGCTCCTTGACACATGCATTTGCGCGCTCGGAACGAAATAAATAAGGCAAATGTTTCAGCAATACAAATCGGAACGAAACGCATCAGTGAGGTTCACCAGAAGCTCATAAGAATGCGATTGGTAGCAGAGTTTAGACATGCTAATTGAAATCAATTACGTGGTGCAAAACCTGTCACAAAATAAGTACATCACTTCCATAACTTTTATACTGAGAATGCCACATTTTGCACTAGCTCAAGGTCAGGCCCGTGCGGCGGACAGATATGTCACATACCCTGATGTCGGCCCCAGCTGGAGGGGGAGCTGGGGGGGGGGGGGGGGGCGGGGGGTGCTGTCATGGGAACTGACAGCTGAAGGGCGGGCGGCAGTCATAGGCGAAATCAGGTGCTTAGGTAGGGAGTGCTAAATACACTGCGCTCCGCAGAGGCGATCTCAGGGATAGCATAAATTACTGAAATAAAAAGTAAGGATATTTGCGAAAAAAAAAACAGAAAAAGTAAAAAAAAACTTCGATATTTCTAACAAATAGCGACTTGTAGCAGACTGCCATACTAAGTCGATCGCGACTGTGCTGCGAATTTCATGTAACACCTTTACATACTACGACTCTAAATTATTCATATTCTCTCGCTAAAGCTTAAATTTTTAAACTTCAAAGCCTTCGGATTCGGGAGTTCTGGTGAACGGAGCTATACACAATAGGCATTTTTTTTTTTGAATTTTGCTCCCGACAGGCCGAGGCCCTGGTCGGGGTAGGGGGAAGTTACTAGCTGGCAATTAGCCAGATCTTCCGTTTTACTTTACTTTAATGCCGGCTATGTTGTTCCGGCCCAAGGCAGTATCAAGAACAAAGTTTACGTTAACCCGGCTCATGTGACGTCCGGTGGAAGCAAGTGCAAGGGAAAGCCAGAAAGGGTGCCAGAGTGGCAGTGCCGAGAGGGATTTTGAGTACTTACATTTCTTGCTGCTGAATCTTGATGCTGAAGTGTGGTAGTGTTGTAATGTGTGCTGTTGTTGTGTTGTGAGTTCCACCAGGAAAGTCCTAACTAGAAAAACCTGGTGCCTATCTTAGAGGGCAAAACCTGTGCGCTTTTGCCAAATTGCACAGGAAAAATCCCTTTGCTTTGATATTACGTTACGTTATATCGCTAATGTGTAAGTGTGTTTGTGGAGCTATCGCCTTCATCCACTCCCGGGGGCCATGGATGCAAGCCACCTAGGCCACGCCCGGGGTGTCCGGCCAGATAGCTTCGGTGTCTCGAGTGGGCCTCAACCTTTAAGAGGGATCCCTGTCGAGAACCGCGAGAGGGATGGCAGGTCCCGATTGCCGCCGCCGCCGCCGGAGGGACGCAAACACGCGCGCTCGCAAACGTAAGGGAGAACAAGAACAATTGAAACAAAACAATCACAATGAAACACGAGAAAAACCAAGAGAAACCAAGAGAAAATCATGTCTTCAATGAATTGGGGGAGAGGAGCCCACCGCCGCGTGCCGATGGTCCCCGCGGCGGCGGCTGGTGCCCGTAAGCTCGGGGCTCCTGCAAACTCCCACCAAGTGCTGACTGGTATGATTAGAGAACTGACGTTTCAGTGCGGACTCCAGTGACGTAACAATGTGACAATCTATAATAACGGGTCGTTGCGGACGGTATAGTGCCGACACCTCTGTCTACCGAGCAGATGGGGGGGGGGAGCCCGCCGCCGCGTGCCAATGGTCCCCGCGGCGGCGGCTGGTGCCCGTAAGCTCGGGGCTCCTAAATTGACATGGCCTGTATCAAATTCTTCAGGAATCAAAAAGATTGAGTCCCGCGCCCAGAACCGCTATCGACGGCTTGCCGACCACGGAACTGAGCGCGAGACTGCTATATGGATCGGTCTAGCCTGGAATTCTTCAGGAAAGAGAAAAGCAAGTCGAGTAGATCCGGGTGAGAATCGCCGAGGAGAGTAGGAATTGAAAGTGCAAGTTGGTTGTCGGTGATATATTGGATTATAGGTTGCCTCTCTGCTTGATATTGGGGACAGTGGATCAGGAAGTGTTCAATTGTGTATCTTATGTTACAACGTTGGCAGATTGGAGGGGGGCCTTGATCAAAGATATATTCATGTGTCAATTTAGTATGTCCGATTCTAAGTCTGGCTATAATTACTTCTTTAAGCCGAGTATTTTGATAAGCAGTCAGCCAGTGTCCGATAATTGGTTTGATTGGGTGAAAGTAGTAATGTGGATTTACGTCCCATTCAAACTGGACATACTTTTTGTAGGACGCGTAAATGACATTAAGATAATCTGATACCGGGCATGGGAGGGAGTTATTGGGGGGGTCACGGAGGCTGGCTTTGGCCGCTTTGTCTGCGCGCTCATTCCCCACAATATTCGCGTGGCCGGGTATCCAGATTACCTTAACTTCTCTGTTTTGGTCGGTGATTTGATTAATTTGTCTTTTAATGTCTCGCGTGATTGGGTGCGAATCATTATGGGCCGCTGCGATTGATTGCACTGCTGCCTTGGAATCAGTGCAAATCATTAGTTGTCTATCAGGTTTGTTGATTACGTGTCGAAGCGCTGCACTGATCGCGTAGAGTTCGGCCGAAAAGATGGAGTGGCTATCGGAGAGGCGGGTGGATTGTGCGAATCCTTTTATGTAGAAGGCGGCTCCGGTCTTGTTGTCCGCCCGAGAGCCGTCTGTGTATATAAAAGTATGGTCTTTATGGTCGTTTTGGAATTCGAGGAAAAGTTGTTTCATTTCATCAGTGTTCATGTCTTTTTTGTTGTCATCGAAGAGGATAAGGGTTTGGATGGGGTGCCTAGTCCAGTACGGGCTCAGTGGAGGGTTATCTAGAACCTTTGGAGTTTCTATTTTATAGTCCCTAAGTATGTTTTTAAGGTGTCTTCTTATTGTTTGGTACTTGTATTCTCTATGTGTTATTATGTTATTTTCTGGTAGGTTACTGAGTATAGCGTATGGTATTGTATCTTTTCTTGCCATTACTTTCGTGTAATACCTTATAAGCTGGTATTCTCTTCTTCTTTCCAAAGGAGGAATGTTTGAATCAACACGGAGATTCGATGAAGGCGAAGTGCGGAGTGCGCCAGAAATAATGCGAAGAGCGGAATTCTGGATACTCTCGACCTTGTTACTGAGAGTAGTGGATATATTTGTTAGTAAAAAGGCATTATAATCCAAGATGGATCGAATCAGAGATGTATATAGAAGTGTCAGTGTTTTTCTGTCGGCGCCCCAGTGTGTACCAGAGATACATTTCATGATGTTGAGGCGCCGGGTGCACCTTCCTGTGATGTCTGTTATGTGTTGTGTGAAAGTGAGTCCCCTGTCCAGTGTGATGCCTAGATATTTAAAGGTATTTGTTTGCGGAATCTCAACCCGGCCCAAACGGAGCGGGCGTGGAGGTGTGGGGTGTCTGCGTTGTTTGGAAAAGGTTAGTGAGGCTGACTTGTGGGGGGCAATTTGCATTCCCCACTTGTCACACCATTTGTTTACGTGGTTTAGTACCGTTTGAAGTTTTTGGTATGCCGCATTCACATTGTGGTGCGACGTCCAGAC
This sequence comes from Amphibalanus amphitrite, assembly GCF_019059575.1. Classification (NCBI taxonomy): domain Eukaryota; kingdom Metazoa; phylum Arthropoda; class Thecostraca; order Balanomorpha; family Balanidae; genus Amphibalanus; species Amphibalanus amphitrite. The sequence continues at coordinate 16,936 of NW_024883855.1, forward strand.
CGCCAAATCGTCCGCGTACATGGAATAGTGTTCGTTATGTGTTACATTGTGTATATTGTCAAAGATGTCATTTATATATATAAGGAAGAGCGTCGGGGAGAGAGGACTTCCCTGAGGGACGCCGTGATCGAGGTTATGTAGGGTTGAGTAGGTGTTGCCTACTCTGACCTTGAAAGTGCGGTTATTAAGAAAATTACTTATGAAATTGGCCATTCGTCCGCGTATTCCCATGTTATGTGTTTTTATAAGTATAGCTTTGTGATGTACTTTGTCGAAGGCTGCTTTCAGATCGAGGAAGAGTGCAGCTGTAACTTTATTATGGAAAAACCCCTGTTGTATCGTGTCAATAATGTGTATCAAGTTGTCAGCTGTGGAGCGTGCTGGTCGAAATCCGTTTTGGTGTTGTGAGAGCTTGTGTTGTGATTCTAGGTACACTCTGATTCGATTGTTGACCATTCTCTCGACGATTTTAGAGGCACAGCTCGACAATGAAATTGGTCTGTAACTAGCTGGATCGGTGCTATGTTTGTCTTTTTTGAGAATGGGGATGATTATACTTTCTCTCCAGGAGTCCGGAAAGTGGCCTTCAACCCATAGCTGGTTGATGACCTTGAGAAAGTGTTCCAGCCCAAAGGGGGTTAGTTTTCTGAAAAACATGTAGGGCAATTTGTCCGGGCCTACCGAAGTATTCCCACACTTAACGATTGCATGTTGTAGTTCATATAGGGTGAATAGGTGATTGTAATGTTCTGTGTTGTCGGATTGGAACGTGAGTGTTGATAGGGTGGTGCTGAGGTTGTTGTGTAGAGTGCCTGAGTAGTTGTTGTTTGAGGATATGTTTGCATAATGGGCTGCAAAATGTGTGGCAACTGCTTGTGGGTCTGTTGTGAGTGTGTTTTGTATAATCAGTGACGGAATTTTATATATCTTTGGTTTATTGATGCGGAAACATCTGAGATGTTCCCAGACTTTAGTAATGGGTGTGAAACGGTTGAATTTGTTCGAAAAGCTTTCCCAAGACTCTTTTTTTGCTGCATTGATGACTTCTTTTGCGTTCCTGATTTCGTTCCTGAGCTGAATTTCATGAGCAACACAGGGGCAGGCCCTACATTTCCGTAGGGCTCTGCGGCGCCTCGCGACTGCTTTTTGACAGTTTTCCGTCCACCACGGGGCGTGTTTGTAACCCTGTCTTTGCTTTGTCAATGGGACAGAACGTTCAGCTGCTTCGCCTATTATCTGAAGGAAACTTTCTATGTTTACTGTATCGTTGTCATTTACGTTATTGTTTGTATTGTCGTTGAAGCTAAGAATGTCAAGTTGTTCATCTATGTCGTCCTGGAATGTCGTCCAGTCCGCTTTGTTAAAATTCCATTTCGGGAGGTATGTATTTATGGTTGACCTTGAAGAGGATTCAACTGTTATATGCATAGGATAATGATCACTAAAGTATTGGTCGATTTGCACTTTTGGGGTAAAAAGCAAGCTGATTTCTGGAGAAGTCAGCACAAGATCAATTACCGAATATTGATTTGTTCCGTTCATGATTCTGTGGAATGTTGGTGATTTGTCATTAAGACAAATGAGATTATGTTTGTTAATGATGTTGTAAAGTGTGGTGCCGCGCTGTGTTATGTTGTTGCAGCCCCAGGCAGTGTGGTGAGCATTAAAATCACCTATTATCATTTTAGGGGAGGGGATTTGGCCAAAGAGTCGATCCAGTTGTTGGTACGTTACGTTAATACTAGGTGACAAGTAGAGAGAGATTACATTAACGTCTCGCTGTGCGATTTTGATTGTGGTTGCAACGTAATTTAGGTTAGAGTCAAAGTTAACTTGATGATGTAGAAGGTTGTTGGAGACATACAAAGCCGAACCGCCTCGGCGTGGGGAATCATTTACGTTATTGCAGTAAAGAGAATATCCAAAGAGGTTAAAGTTATATTTAGTCGAGTCAGTGTCGAGGAAGTGGGTCTCTTGGATGGCGGCTACTAATGGCTTTTTATTAACTATATATTCACGGAATTCCGCCCAGTGGGATACTACAGAGTTAGCATTCCACTGGAGCAGGAATTCCTCCGTGTGTTGTGGCATATTACTGTTTCTTTAGAGCGGACCGAGTGAGCGGGCCGGACCTGGCTGACTCCAGCACATCCAGGTCGGCCAGGCTCAAGGGAACGGTGTTGTTCCGGCGGAGCGGTGGAGTGTCGTGGGGCGGCGGTGAGGGGGTGGGGGCGCTGACTATGGTAGTGTCTAGCTCGTCGAGCTGTAGGGAGATAGTGTCGGCCTCTGATTGGCCGCTGCCGAGGCTCTCCGCGGAGCCGCTCGAGTGTTTGGAGAGGCGGGACGGCCTTGGAGCGGGGTCGTCAGTGTCGGTGTCGGTGACGGACCGGACGGAGGGCGAGGCCTGAGGGGCAGCCGGTGAGGACATGGCGCCGGCTTCTGGGTCCTCGGTAGTGCGCTTAGGAGCGGGTGGCACGGAGCGTGCCGGTGGTGAGGCCACCTTATGGGTCGCGCCTGGGGCCGGCAGGGGCGGCCAGTCGTCCCCGGCGAGAGGGGCGGTTGCGGTGTCGGTCGGGCGGGCGACGGCGGCGGCGGCGGTCGGGCGGGCGGCGGCGGCGACGGCGGTCGGGCGGGCGGCGGCGGCGGTCGGGCGGGCGGCGGCGGCGGCGGTCGCGGAACGAGTGGGAGGGGACCCGGTGTCCGACGGCGCGTGAGGGGCGGGGAGCAGCCCGTCGGGCCGCTCCTCCCGGAACCACGTGGCTCCGTTGGGCCGACCGTGGCCTTGGGCCCGGTGCTCCGCGCGGCGGTTCTTGACTTCCGCGCGGTGCCACTGCCTGGCGTCTTCTGCGATAGGGCACCGGCGGTCCCACGCCGGGTGGGGACCGCCGCAGCCGGGACACTGTTCAGGGCCGCTGCACTTTTCGGCGTCGTGCGGCCCGCCGCAGCGGCCACACATGGGCTGGCGTCGACGGCAGGCGCGCTTAGAGTGTCCGTAGGCCCAGCACTTAGTGCAGGGGCGCGGGGCCGGGACCCAGGGGTCCACGGGCACGGAAAGGTACCCGCATCGGATGGCCTGCGGGAGGATGCGGCCGCTGAAGGTGAGCCGGACGGTGGGGTTCGGCCCAAGATTTTGGAGGTCGCGGGACCGGAGGCGCTGGACCCGTACGACGCCCTGGGTCTGTAGTTCCTGAAGGAGCTCCGTGTTTGTTATCTCGGTGAGGGCGTCGGAGCGGACCGACCCCTCGACAGAGTTCAGCCGGGTGGCGAGGCTGATCGTGACTGGGGTGCCTCTGAAGGAGGCCGTTCGCATCATTTGGATCGTTTGGGTTTCCGTTTTCGTCTCGATGAGGAGGGCGCCGCTCCTGAGTGCTTTAAGTGAGTTCACCGGACCGATGTATGAGTCGATGGACCGGCGGAGGGAGAAGGGGTTGGTGTGTCTGAAGCTTCCCTCCTTCCTTGTTACCAGCAGGAAAGCCGGTCCCTCGGGTATGGCCTGGGAGGGGGGGAGCTCGGCGGGCTCCTCGGAAGGGTGACCCGGTGCAGGGTCGGTGGTCTCGGCCGAGTCCATGTTGTTGATGTAAATCTCAAGCGAATAGCAAATTTAATGTAGAGGTGGGATGTCAAGTACAGATAAAGAATCACTAGCGGGCGGAGCCGCAGATTTCAAAGCTAAGCCGACCCGGATAAAAAAATTGGGCGAAGAGGGCCGGCGCTGCCGGTGGCCTCGGATGCCCCCAAACAACGACAAAGGTAGAAAGGAAAGGACGGGGAGGGAGGAGGACAGACGCCTCAGAGAGTGGGAAAAGAAGTGGAATAGACAACCAACTATTTGACCTACCTACAATGAAACAAGTCACAAAAGGCTGAAGGCCAGGCAAGGCGACCGGTACCAGGTACGCGGACTGCGCTGCAAGAGCGTGCGCCCACTGCGGAGACGTTCCTATCGGTACCGTCTCCACGAGTGTCCTGCCCGAGGCCCTGGTCGGGGTGCCCTGACAATAGGCATGTTCTGCAGTCCGGAAAACATCTGCAAACCATCCCGCGCGGGACTCGTCTGGCAGTTCTGACGTCAAACTCCGTGACGTCAAAACTATCCGTGACGTCACAGTAACACGTGTGTGGGGAGGGGAAGCCGACCTCCCCGGCTGTTTGGTTCGGTAAGTTGACAGGTGACGGACCGGCTGATACAGGTGGTACTGGTGGTGTATAGGGGCGAGGGCGACACGCCCCCAACTGTGTCGAGGAAATGGCTTACATTGAGAACATCAAAATAGCTGCTTTGCAAAAAAGCATTTTGCGTTTGTGAATAGATCCAAAGCATTCTTTTATGCCAAAATGTAGTTGGAAAATGATGTTGCTTCGATATTCCATTCAAAAATCACTTTTATTGGGAAAGGATGCAAAGTTTTCTCATACAAAATGTTATTGAAAATAAATCATTGTTTCTTAGGTATCGTCGAAAAAATGTTGACAGGCGAGGCGATCGACAGCCGGCGCCGCGCGGAGGCCCGACCCGTGTGCTGCTGCCGTGCAGCGCAGGTGAACCGACGGAGGTGAGTTGCGTCACAGTTAGCTGGGTCAATGACCTGCACTGCCCGCCTGCCACGCAGTCTGACCTGAACTCTGAAGGACTGGGAACGTCGAACAAGAGAAGGAGCGAACGATCGAACGGCAGAGCGAACAACGGAGCGATCGAGCGAAAGGACGAACGGGCGAACTCCCGAGTAATTAGGAAAACGGACAAGCACTTGAACTAGCTAATGACCGATGGATCGATTCACCATTCCAGCCGCCGCAAAAACTTGCCCTGATCGACTTCCGTTTCATCCCCATGCTTTTTGTGAAATATCTATCTTTTATCGCATCTTCATTCCTGAATGGATAATTTGTATCAGTTTTTACTTGCGTCAGTGTCTCACTCACTCCTTTCTTTTCCCGTCCTGCAGCATTATCACGCCTTATAGGCACCCCTGCCTCCCTTACTCCCCCTATCATCCCTGCCTTTTCTCTCCTTGACCTCCTAGTCACCGGGCCCCATCCTCACCCCCCCCCCCATCGCAGTGACCGGGTCATCTGCGTCACACACTCGACACTGACCCGACCACATTCCTCAGGATCAGCCTGCAGTCGCGGTCAGCTGAGTCTGCACCCCAGCGGAGCCTCACAGGAACAGGACAACGGCGGCGCCGGATTGACCTCACAGTGCGTTGGTATGTTAGTAATGGGTGATGGATGTATTGCAGTTCCGCTTTGAGCTAAACATTACAAATTGACAGACATAGCATGATATATCTAGAGCTGGTACTACGGAGAGCTGTTGAGTGTTGAGTGTGAGTTTTGATCCACTGGTCATAGCTAAGTATAATTCCACTTTATACATTAGCAGCGGTAACGGGACATCATTGACTCATAACAATCAGTCATTCACGCAAAGACGTCAAAACAAGTGTAGGAACGTCTGACATTTAGGGGCATTTTGACTTCCATTTTACGTCAATGCATTTACCATATACCTAAGCTATCGCGGGTGTTGACTGGTGGGTGGAGCCAGTGCCGCCGGCTGCTGGCGGTTTCTGCTTCCACCACTAGACACTTGTGTCGGACACGTGTCGGCGACAGGTGAGGTGCCGTCGACAGCCACATCACGAGCTCGGACATATTTCTGAGATCTCGCTATTCGGTCGCCTTTTTAGATTCTGTATATTCCAGTATATTCTAATGGCAAATGGTCCGGAGAGAGGGAAGAGAGAGAGAGGGAGAGAGAGAGAAAGAGAGAGACAGAAACAAAGAGAGAGAAAGAGAGAGAGAGAGAGGGTGGAGCGACAGAGCGAGGTAGAGGGAGGGAGAATATAAGGATTATAAACGCAATGTCGGATGGCGCCCGGAGGTCAGTTTCTGGGGAGAACATAATGGACACACCGTTAGGAACACCATTTTGCTATCGAGTCGGTCATCTTCACGGTTTCATAAAGGAGCTCATTCAGTTATCAGGTGGATGAAACGATATCACGAGGGGAAATGGATTTCATGAACAGTTCATCGAGCAGGGAACATAAAATTAACTACATTCACGGTGAAGAACTTAGAAAACTAAAAAATATCACGCTAGGTATATGAAGAGCTGGTGTGGTTCCATTGCTGAATAGGCGCAGACGTTAATCGAATTATCTGAGCGGAGTATTCTTGAAATTTTGTGTTCCAAAACACATTAAAAATAGCAATAAAACAGAATAGATAAAACGCACGCACCAAAGAGCAAACAAAAACCGTAAGCAACTAAATACCGTAATGCTATGATTTGATACAGCGTCCAGCGTTAGTGGAAACCTCAAACCGCTAGAGAGATATAGCTGCCCAAGGCTGTCTGCTCTGCGGTTTACTCAGACAGCCTTATAGTCGAGCCAGCTATCAGAAGCACATGCTGGTTCGCACGGAATACGAGAACATATCGGATGGGCCAGTGGGCGCCTAAGGTTTCGGGCTGATAAGCGTACCTAATGTTAGGTTGACATTTGGGGCCTGTGTGTTTCGTTTATGCTTATTCATCCTTATGCACTAAAAAGCATTCATAGCATCACTTTTCACTTCATATGCAATACATCTGTGCATATCAGAAGGAATAAGAAATCATACATGAATTACAGATAGCTTGGAGGAGATAAGTTCAGATTGAAAGTAGTAATATAACGGCTTAGCCAAAGCATCCGTAGAACTAGATATTCGCCCAATAGTTTTGTCAATAAAAAATTGCACTGCAACTGTAACAATGCCCTGCAGTCACTCTGATAGCTTTCTTCCGGTACCGCATACTTTCGCACGCTCACGTGTCTCCAGTCGGCGTCGTTCAGCGGCTGTTTCCGACAGAAATTAGTGGTCACGCAGTGGGGAAGTTTCCCAGACCGAGAGACCCCGGCTAGACTAGACCAGACTGCAGACTGGGTCGACCGTCCGTCCGTCAGTCAGTCGCTGCTGCTAGGGGAGTGGTGAGAGAGAAAGAGAGAGAGAGAGAGAGAGAGAGAGAGAGAGAGGGAGAGAGAGAAAGAGAGAGAGAGAGAGAGAGAGAGAGAGAGAGAGAGAGAGAGAGAGGGAGGGAGAGAGGGAGGGAGAGAGGGCGAGCCAACATAATTGCCCGGCTGGCTGGCCAGTGCAATGCACGATTGTTCCGAAATGGCTAGACGGGACGGGTGGATGGTTTAGTGTTCCCAGCTCCGGATTACTGGAGAATAATGTGATAATTGTGCCAATGACGGAGCGTGAGAGAGAATGGAGCGAAAGCAGGCACAGCGAGATAAATGCAGAGGGAAGGCAAAGACAAACAGCGTGAGATAAGGATGAAGGGCAGTGCAAGAATAAGCAAACGTGCTTAGGAGGTTCAAATGGCCAAATGTAATCGCAAACCTCAGTGAAGTGATATTTTACAGCATGCACAATCGACATTGTAAGACTACTGTCCACAACATACTCGTAGTGTGTAAAGTAAACGGTCCCTCCTGGCTTTCCTGGTGGCAGATAAAGACCAGACACCAGCAAACGTCACCACATGGTTCCAACTTCTAAACCTGGCGCAACTTCTGGCGTGGTGTTGTTCAGACCTTACTGTCATGATCAACAGCATGGTCACTGCTCAATTCATGTTTACACTGAGATGGGCCTGCAGTGGCCAGGCTACTGCACACAGGCTATAAATATATCTGAAATAGCAATGTCCTGTTGATATTCATCTCCAGCCTCAGATCCTGAAAACGATCTTTGAAAGTAATGATCTTTCCCTTGATGTTCAATGCCCATTTCCATCTTGCTCTTGCTCTTGCTCTCTCTCTCTCTCTCTCTCTCTCTCTCTCTCTCTCTCTCTCTCTCTCTCTCTCTCTCTCTCTCTCTCTCTCTCTCTCTCTCTCTCTCTCTCTCCACCGTAGCAACCCTCGCTTGTCGTCACAGCCCGGAAGAGTGTCTGACCCGACTAACCCCGCATGCCACCGTCTGCCGTCGTCGTCGACAACGCCGACGCCGCCGCCGACGCTTGTCTTGGCAGGGCTCCTCTCAACTGGGCGAGCATGCCAGGGGCGTGCCTGAGTCAGTTGGGGCGCCAGACGTGCCCCCGCAGCCGCCGCCAACACTGGCCGGTTTCCACTCACCATGTCCATGGGTGGTCATGGCCGTCAACCGTCCATGGTTGCCCATGGTCGTCAACCGTCCATGGCTGTTCCCTGTTCATTTCTCAGTCATTCATCGTCCGAATTCTACCGTCCATCGTCGACTGACCACAATGTCCACCGTCCACCTTCCACCTTCCACTTTCCGATATTAATCGTTCATCGTCCACCATCTCACTGTCCACTGTTCATCGACGGCCATCCACGGCCCTCTTTCCCCTCAGTTTACGCTATTTATGTATTTCTATTTCTGTTATCCCCAGCCTTCATCAATGCTATTTATACCGGCATTTCCCATTGTCCGCTGGCCGCTGCATCAGCAAGACAGAATTCAGCGGAATCCTTCCCCTGCTGCATATGATTAATAGCCCAGCGTAAGAACCAAACAGCCCACGAGGACTGGAGAATACCACCTCGCTCTTATAGTCATCACGTCATCAGTAAGTGTGCGGGGAATGCGGGTATGCAAGGGATTAGAAGGGAGGAAGATAGGAGAATGCTTCGGTAAAAACGGTGACTGGTAAGGCGGGTAGACGGTGGACATCGGGTGATTGCAGCTGTATCCCGTAAGTTAACCCCGCGTCTCATCCGTTCTTGGAGGTTTGAGCAAGTGAAGACGAATGTGAACGGTGATAGTCTTGATTGGCGTAACTTGGAATCAGATTCAGTGGCAATAGAAAAAAAATCTATGAGAGTTAACCAGGACGGCATAACAGTTATTTCCATGCTCTGCAACTGTAAAATGCAAATTCTCGAGCACGCCATCCATCAGCGAGGCCCTAATACACACTGAAACGACAAACTCATGACTTGAATTGATGTGCAGTTATGATCAACCCTCTCAGTTTCACCGGCCGGCGTGCTTGCTCATAAGTCCTCCGTCAGTATTTCGGCAGCGAGTTCCGACCTCCGTGACCCGCAGAGTCAGCTGACCGTATTACTCAGCCGCCGTGACTAACCCCATGGGTGTGGGTTGGCTCTCTCTGCAGTTGAACAGCAGTCGGTCCTGATCGAGCCACATCGTCTGTTCTAAAACGGCTGTCGACAGGTGCTGTTGGCAAAACATACGACGACTCACTCGAATGAACTTTAAACTTTGGTATATGTTTCAGCAATCAGCTTCATCTTTTGAGTTTCGGTTCACTTAGTTTCCCTTCCATTGATCACGAAACCGTTTCGATATTAGCCAATAGAACAGAAAGTTTCCCATGATCGAACCTAAATAACCACGAACAAAAACAGCTTGGCGTGAAATCACGTCTAGCTGTTACAGGCACCCGAACCAGACCCTATATCATCGACGACCAACCACTAACCAGCTTCTTATCCGATAGCCACCGATCACAATCATTAGCCATGCGGTGCGCCGCCTCACTCTGACCACTGTGTGATCAGAAATAATCGCCGTTACGAGGAACTGGTAACAAATTCGGCGTTATTGTCATAAATGCGTCGTATTAGTCGCCGTTGCGCCGTGTTGGTTACACATTTAGAGCATTCATCGACGATGCGTAAAACCATGCACCATATGCACCGTATTTACCGCGCCTTGAGCCGCTTTATGTAGTAGCTACATGAACCGCTTTGGTCATCAGCACTGCACTGGTCTCTATGCGTCACATTGGTCCCAACGCGCCACAATAGTCACCACCACCGGCCGCTCCGGTGGGAAGTGTGTCGGCGGTTCCACTCAGGTGCGCTCAGCTGCCGTCTGACCGTGTTCAGTTGAAGTTTTTGTCGACAGACGTGACGCGGTGGACGGTTGCCAGCCGCCAGCAGACCAGCCGCACCTGTCTGGGCATTCAAACGGATAAACGGCATGGCACGCCGGCATAGAGATAGAGCCGCGTGGCGCTCAGATTACTCCGAATACTGTTGTAGACATGAGGTGCCGCAGAGCTACACTAGTCTCTTCGTAAAAAAAGGACAAAAAAGACCTATATACGTTACTCATCAGGTGAGTTTATGATTCTTATGCACTGCTATCTTTTCATGAGTTGCAGAGTAACGCTCGCAGCCTTTTCAGCCAGCCGTTGCTCTCGCTGCACGGTTCTGACAGCCGTCACCTGTCACAGTGTGACAGTGTGACAGTCTGACAGACGTGACAGGTCGGCCCGCTCGAGAGGTCACGAGGTCATCCGGTCGGCCCGCCTGGTCCAACCCGCCAGCCCGCTGCACCCGGGGCTAGTTAGCACCAGGTTTTAGTGTCTGAGTTAGGACACAGGTCATGCGGTCTGGTTTCAGCAAGTTTTTCTAAGCTCGCGCACCGGACTTGAAAGCCATTCCTCGGGTTTCGGAGAAGGCCGTTCACATGGTGTATGTAGTTTCTCCGCACGGTTTTGAGAATGTGAGTGGGCGACAGGTAAACCCCCCTGTATGCAATATACATAGTGTGAAAGGTGCATTATAAACCAAGCTTAAGGCTGATCTTGATGCTTCATATCTGCTTATGAATTTATGCCTATGTTACCTTACCGCGGCTACATACCTATGGGACGCACGTCACTTTTGCTAAGACTCTAATCTACCCACAGACAATTGTATCTTTACCTGTGAAGCCGAAGCGACTGTATTTAGATGAAAAGCATATTTCTGCCTCAAAGAACGATCGATTTACTTGTTTTTGACATCATTGATGTTCTAACATTGCCGAGCTACCCACTAAGAAGTCCTGCTTGTGAAAGGGACAAGACCAAGTGTTCACAAAGCTTGTCTGCAAACCAAGAAATAATCCCTCTAAAGGCGGAATAATCGGCTTTGCATAAACATGAAGGTAGGTAATGCAGCAAGAATCGGTTGACCAAAACTGGTTGATAAAAGAAGCTATATTTGGCATGAATGTAGCTGAAATTAAAAGGTTTGTCGCAAAATCGAATAATGCTTCACTTAAAAGGCATAGTTGAGCCACAAAAGCGAAGCCTATCACAGAATCAGGAAGTACGAAAATTATATAGTAGAAAAAAAAATTATAGTAGATGATCATGGGTAGACTTCCAGGAACCTTTACCTCGTAAAACACTTGCACTTCAATAATCTCTTCATCATTATCTCAACATTCGAACATTTAAAGACATGATGTGGAGATGAATTGTGAATTAAAATGAAATCGGACTTACTCCACAAGAGTTCGTTGGGTCGGAGCTTTCGAATTGTATTACAATTCTTCGTCAGCGAGAGTCGTATCGGATGTTAACCCGCGCACCGACGGGGGGGGCGGATATCCGCCCCCCCCTGAGGTTTTTCGCGAATAGCGGGAAAACCGCGGCGCTACGCGCCGCGAAATTTGGTATGACTATTCCCTTATCAATTTTACACATGGTGTGCAAGTTTGAACCTCCTACCTTTCAAGGTCAGGTCACCAGGTCACTTTGAATGACCCAACCTCAAGTCACTTTTTTGCAACTTTGTCACCGTGCCAGAGCTACAGTAGATGTCGGAGGCCTTTGAAAGTCGCAGGATGTTATTAGGTCATTAGTAGCTACAATTTGTATATCTCGGAATTTTGATATCGGTGACCTAAGGTCAGGTCAATTTCGCGACCTCCCCATTATAAGTCAATGGGGGAAAAATCAACTCCCTGTTTTTACCACTAAAACGGGTCGGAATGGCCCCATATACCATACATGACTTCATATACGATCAACCTTCACTACCTTGAGGTCTGTTTTGCTGTTGGGCAGCTGTGAGGTCATGTGACGTCATCAAAGGTCACCAAAGGTTTTTGGCCAATAACTCCGTACAGGAACAAGATACAGACGCGTGGATGGTCTCATTGTGTTAAGCTCGTCAAGACGCATCGAATGATATACATGATGACCTCGAGGTCACGTGACCTGAGGTCAACCTTTGACCTTGACCTTTCGAGGTCAACATATATATCATTCGATGCGGATTGACGAGAGGATCACGATGATGCCCTTAGTTTGTTCCTATCTTGACTAATTCGAAAGTTATTCGAGAAAAACTCTCTCCATATTTAGCGCCGCCATTTTGACTTTTTCGACCCCTGTGACGTCATCTTTGACCTGACCTGAAAATGACCTTAGTAAAAATTGTAGATCTTGACCGTGCGTATCCGATGCCGTTTACCGCTTGTCGCTATCTTGCTTCGTTCTCGAGATCTCAGGGGGGGCGGTCATCCGCCCCCCCCCCCGTCGGTACTAAGTTGGCGCAGACCCCCGTCGGTGCGCGGGTTAAGATCGAATCGAAGGTACAGTGCGGATCGAACAAAATATGGGTCGGACTAAGAATTGTAATACAATTCGAAAGCTCCGACCCAACGAACTCTTGTGGAGTAAGTCCGATTTCATTTTAATTCTCAACATTCGAATGTAGCTACACACTCATTTTTCTTCTGGAACTGGCATTCTGATTCGCATGTATATGTCTCATAAGGTTTTCAGTCAGTTCTTGTAATGTCAACAACAACAACTCCTCGTAAATATATGGCCAGTTCCATGTAGACACGTACATTCGCTTTATAAAAAATGCCCAACTGAGGGAAGCACGTTGTGAGGATTGCCTCGGAAAAGGCTTTGCCTTTCCACGAATGACGTCTAACTACAAGCACGCCTTGGTAAAACTTGCCAATAAGCATCTATCCATTGCACGACAACTTCAATGATCTACCGCATTACATAGCGTCATATTCTTGGAAACCTACCACGCGATTTTCCACACCGTGTATTTTTCTCGATATGAAGTTTCGTCGAATAATGTCCCAGCCGTTTCGATGTACCCCACCCCCGCTCCCCCTTTCCCTCCCCCTCAACAGACAACATGGAACACAACCGGGGAAAACCACTCCCTTCGCGTCAGTTTCGCCCGACGGGAAACCAGTCTGCGCCGGTTACGCCACCGCGGCACGCAGCGCGACGAACACGGCGCGCCGGTGCGCCGGAAAAACCCCCGGCCTCCTGCGGCGACTGTGGCGCACCGTGCGGCGGGGAGGGCCCGCTTCTGGGTCAGCTGTGGGCCCGGCGTTACAACCAGCGGCCGTTCCGTGGTCATTTGAACAAACAAAACAGCGGGACCGAGCATCGAAACGCACTATAATGGTCCAATTGAAATAGATAGCAAGTAAAATGAGGTTAAAATTGAGCGTGCGGTTCTACAGAAGCTGTTGTAGCAATTTCTATTCAGCATTATGGCGATGGCACGATGTGCGCTAAAATAAACTTGAGGCGCTTTCATCAATATCTTGGTCTTTCCATGGATAGGCACCTGCAGTACCTTCCCGTGCATCAATATTTATCATAAGAGATGCAATTTCTTTTTTCAATGTTATGTTTATTGTTTAATCCATTTAAAAAACTAATTTATATTTAAACATGATCACTTTTCAATGTCTCATTACCTACGCCATTTCTCTTAGACAATGTATCAACGTAAAAAACCTTCACCAGATATTTCATTTCAAAACGGCATTTACGCCCACGCATTCCGTGTTTGTGAGATTTGAGGTCCTTGAGACGGCGATTGTGCAATAGCCAGCTCCTTACGGGACTAATCCACCAAAGTCGCCGCAGAAAACAGGCCTCCCTCACCAGTCACGTGACCCGACCGAATTATCCCACATCAGTCACGTGATCTGGCCAAACTCTCTTACATCGATCACGTGATCTAGTCGGGCTTTCTGCATAGGTGACATGGCCTCTGATGGCGCTGGTTACTCTGCAAGCAACCAGTAAATATTTAGCCCTCGCGGATCGATTGGTCCGAAAGACTTCCCAGCCCCCTCTTGGATAGTGGTGGGATGCTTTCATGAAATCCCTATTTTAGATGGATCAAGGTCAGAAGTATATTTTACTTTGACATCCATACACGACCCATTGAAAGCATCAATCGATAGCTACAGATCAATGAATTGATTAGTGAGCCAATTTGCTACTGGTCGTGTAGAACATTGAGATGAAACACCGATAAGTGTCGTGCAGAGTTTGACATTTGTTGAACACGTCACATTGCGCTTATACCTACTGTCATGCAAGTCCAATTTTCCCATCATTTACGTCATATGTTTTGTAGAAACGTAAACATCCTCGTCGAAGTACGGGCATATCGATATTCTTTCTTGAATAACAAACATTCTAAAAGGTCCGACCATTTAACCCGGCAGTTGCTGGGGTATTTCGCCACCCACCGTTTGCTGGGGGGGGGGGGCGTTAAACGCCCCCAGCCGATAACTCGAGAACCAATAGGCGCAGCGAAACGCACGAGGCGGCAAACGAAAGAGCGCGACGAGACGCTTCAGATGAGTACTTTAAAGTTGAATTTTGAGGTCACAGGTCGGGTCAAGGTCAGGTCAAACACCTGAAATCGGGCTTTCAGTAGCATGGACTTCAGGACTTCGCAATGGGCGCCTCTCGCCATAAACTCTGTCAAAACGGTGCACAATCCACCCTATAAGGCCTACAAGAGTGTCAGCTCCATATAGGGGTCAGTCAAGCATAGGTCAAGGTCAAGGTCAGGTCAACCGGGTAGGCACATATCCCCGAAAATCAAAACTGATATTCGCAGCCTGTGACACATGTTTTATAGGTAATTTGGGGCGTAGAACACGATGGTGACATTCATTTTATCATATGTGTACGTGGTCGGCTCAAAAACTTCAATTTAAGAAATTCATGTATCATGGTCGTGAAGTAGTCACGAAAAATTGCCAAGATTCAGTTCAAGATTTTGGAAAATGCGGAACGACAATCAATAATCGAAGATAGCCATTTGATTGATCATGGTATTGGCAGTCTAATGGCGTTTACGGCATGTCTGTATGTCTATTCTGTGATTTTATATGATTTTTTGAACATATGCCGTTTTTGGTCGAAAACTCAGAAATCATGACGTCACTAAAACCTCGATATCTCAAAAATTTTCCGACCGATTTTTTTGAAACTTTGTCACAATAAACTTCAATTAGTTTCCTACAGGTACCCAAAATTTGGCGCGCCTGCGGCGCGCCGTTTTTATGCTATGGCCCGGCGAAAAAAGTGGGGGCGTTAAACGCCCCCCCCCCCAGCAACTCGCGGGTTAAGGTGACATTATGACATGAAAATTCGACGCAAGTCCTTGCGGAAAACCCTGGAAAATATGACTGGCGTCTGACAGCAAGGCACACATCGCGTGTGATGTCCATCGGACAGAAGCTAAATAATTACCGGTCCCAGTGTGGCTTTTGATGGAATCCAGAGTCGGCCTGGTCTTTCCAGAACCTAGGTGGCAATGGCAGCGCAGCAAACGAACACGGCACATAAACCAGCTGCTCCATTCCTGACATGCAATGAGAAATGATTGGACTTTTGCCGAGCGCAGGAGAAATTGAGACGTTACTCTGGCATGGTTAAACTCTGGTTCAATGGCTGCGCAGAGTATGCATTTTCCGACACTTTTATTTTCTGGAAACTGGCCAGGTTAAAACGCAGAAGTGTAATATATTTATTTAATTTTACCCTTTAAAATTCGATCCAGGAAACATGCGTGGCTGAACCTTCATGGTAACGTAACTTCAATGCGTATTGCGTGTATAATTGTGCTTCAATATTATCACCACGTTAATTGTGTTCCACCACTGCATTATGACTAGTCCCTGCTCCATTCAAGACAGCGTCACCTCGACCTGTGCTGCCCTGCCACGTAAACATCCTACCTTAATCAGTGGGCCACCCGCCGACCTCCGTCTAACCAGCCGGTGAAGGGAAAGGCTTGCCGAGATAGTAATCCACCCGAGGTCCCGGTGGCGAGAGAGACGGACTTTTCCCGGCCGAGAGAGGCAGACCCAAGGCCGTCTTGTTGAGACTGAGCTTCGTGAGTGCAGAGTGCCGGTGCACATGACGCCAGTGCACGTGGCGTTAAATGGTGCAGCAATTAGTTGCATTGAGCAGCGTGCAATGTGCATCGTTTTATAATGTTATTGTTAGGTGGAATATGCCTAACCCGACATGCAAATTACTCACTGGAATCTAAAGATACCTTTTTAACCCGCGCCCGGCTGGGGGTCCTGGATTTCCACGCCCTGCTGGGGGGGGGGGGGGGTGTTTGAACACCCCCCCCTTGTAACTCGGCTCCTGGGCCACGTAGCGATACGCGGAAGGCGGCGTTCGAAAGAGCGTCAAAAATAATGACGAAATCACTTCGGTCAATTTTTTGGTCAGGTCAAAGGTCAGGTCACCAGAGGTCATTGAAGGCAAAATTTCGCCGATTTCCAGGTCGAATGTAGAAAATTTCCAAGAAGCCAACGCATAACTCGAGAACCAATAGAGCTACAGCGCCGCGGAAAAGCGCATTCGATAGCCCTATTAACGCCCTTTCTGAGTAATTCTCTCAGATTTGACCTAACGTCAACGGTTTTGCCTGCAGGGGGCAAAAATTGCAAAAATAGCCGATTTTTACGGAAACAGTTTTTCTGCAATAACTTTTGACCCAAGCCTTCTACGAGCTTACTTTTACCGACATTGTGTTCCTCTCGTCAAGACGCATCGAATGAACTATAAGTTGACCTTGAAAGCTCAACTTGAAAATTTGACCTCAGGTCAAGGTCATGACCTGACCGGAAAGGGTCATGTTGCATATCAGTCGATCCGTATCGTCGAGCTGAACACATCTAAGGCGTTTTCATCGCTCTAGCATGCCTCTATCAAAAGTTATTTGCGAAAAACTGTTAGATACCATTCGTGACCTAAGATGACCTCAGGGCATTAACAAGGGTCACGGACACCATTTTCATGTTCAGTGTGTCTAAACCACTTGTAATTCGGTGTTTGGGAGTGTTTATAATGTCTTTTGTCCAAAAGAGGCGCATTTCAATTTTCTCCCATTGACTTATAATGGGGAGGTCGCAAAATTGACCTGACCTTAGGTCATCGATATAAAAATTCTGAGATATACATTTTGTACATGCTATTGCTCTTAGCAATCGCTGAAAGTTTCAAAGCGATCGGTCACTCGGTGTAGCTATGACAGACATTGAAACTTTTTATGAGGTGAGGTCACTTCAAGTGACCTGGTGACCTGACCTTGAATGACCTTGGTCTGAAATTTTTACAACATGTGTAGAATTGATGTACGATAAGGTGTACCAAAAACGGCGGCGCTCCGCGCCGCCGTTTTTTGAGATATTCGCGAAAAACCACAAGGGGGGGTGTTCAAACACCCCCCCAGCAGGGCGCGGGTTAAGATAGCTGTATTTGGCCTTCTTGGACTCCAGTAGAGACGTTTATCATATAAATGAAGATAGCACAGCTCTGAAGTATGCTCTCCAATATAATCCCACTGATCGATTAGTGTGATCCCGACAAAATATCGCCGCCGTGGTGAAAATGACGGACGATCACCACAGGAGCTTACCGAGATCGGTGATGGTGAAAAGAGCCACGCTCTAATCATCCCCGGATCCGGCCTGGGATGACCGTTCCCGGTTTCGGATTATTAGACTCCGGATCTAAATTGATGTGTATCACGTCATGGCTGGGATATATTTAAATCTATCGTCTATTGAAGTTTGGAAACGATCGAATTTGAGTATTTTCAAAAGTGAACATTTCAATGTTTTCCCATCGGGGTTGAAGCCTATAGGAAAGGTGTAAGGTGGGCAAACAAAATATTTCCTCTGGGGTATATTCTTGCGGCGGCTGGTTGCTTGACGGTGACAACTCGGTAACGCAACGAACAGTGCACTGACGCGCTCGGCAGCCTCGACGGTAGCATTCTGAGATGGGCGGATCAAAACAAAACGAAATCGGCTCGGTGAAAAATGGAAGCGTTACGTCACAACCTAATTGTGAAGGATTCAGGAAAAGGGCGGGCAAATAAAGGAAAGTTTTACTGGGGTAGGAAAGGTAGGTTACATTAGTATACGCACGGGTGAAGGTAAAAAAAGGAACAAGACCACGAATTCATAACAAAAGGACTTGAGTAATATCTTGAGTTGCTTTTTTAGAGTAACTATCACCTTTTTTTTGGTATTGTAGGTTTACATAAGCCTTTATAAAATATATATGCCCCAACAATGCCCTGACAAACCAAATTACGATGGGAATGGAAGCTGCAGGTAGACAAAAAAAAAACGATTCTCGTAGAAGCACGAGGCAAGACCACACCCACTCACGCATAGCCACGAAACACGACCACTCCTGACACGTGACTGCGCTGCCACGCCCCCTTTACCCGAGTGTCACTTAGGTCACGCCCACTATAAGCCCCACGTGACCGGTTTTCTGGCCGGAACTTCCCGTAAAATGAACCGCTCGGTAAAAATTACTCTAATGATTTTTACGTAATGATCAAGATTGCCAGGCTGACAGCGCTAGACTTGTTGTTATTCGTGCTTTCCGTGTTTCTAGTTAGCTCTTTCAGCTCTTATTTTCGATCCCGCATCTTTAATTAAATGCCACAGGTCTCTTCGAAACCGTTATACGCGCTGGATGCACGGTTAGCTTAGTTTCCCTACAAGCTATACGGAGAGTTGGGTTCGAAGGAGCCATTCGAAGGGCACACAGCTCAGACTGCCGAGTACACTGACGACATTCATTTTCCTGTTCGTGTGATTATTTTTCATTGTAAATAAAGAGCATTGATACACTCAAGGTCACTTTTCCTTACAGAGTCTTGTTTTGTAGGTGTACGATTAGAGCGTGTTACTTTTCCACTAATGTTTCGATAAGAAGACGTCTTTAAACCCTCGCTTTCATCAAACAAAATACAAACCACCTTATTTGTTGTTGCGAGTCTATAGCTGTGGATCGGCAATGACATAAATGGCCACAAAAATTACAAATCGTCGATTTCCTATCTTTTTACATTCGATATCGATTACATTCGCAAATGATGAAATATACATCACAGATCGAACATTGACCTTGCAAATCTGTAACTCCGGGTTCACAGACTCACGATGACCCGAACTTTTCTCAAAACCTGGACGGATGTGACATGCCACAATAACGTACCGGCTGTGTTCCGTAATTTAGTCGTTTGGCCGTGGGCCGGAAGAGGAGCTTCCGGGTCGTTCACGGCTCATCTGCTGCACACAGTGTAACCAGGATATGAAACTGAGGGATATGCTTCGGGTGAAGTGGGCGACAGGGGGGGGGGGGGCGTGAGGGAAGGGGGCGTATCAAGTTTGTGTCCAACACAAGTTTGAATTTAACTGATCAGGCAGCGTTGTGGGTCAGAATATGTGTATGTGAAAGGAATTTCCCATTTAGTTAATCATGGCAGGGTTGAAAAGTGACTATTGACATTCGAGAAAATATAGGTAAGCTAAAAAAACTGATACTGAAAAAAGCTAACGTTTCACATCCACTGTCGCGTCTAAAACAATTAAATCGTCGGGTTACTAAATTTGGGTCAACATCTCACAAACAAAGGACAGAACCGGATCTTTCCAACAAAATCAGTGTATGGGCGAGTTCAGATAGAGATTTCCCACGAGTTGAGAATTTCGCCGTCCTAGGAGATTTATCTTAGTTCGGCCACATGAGGATCGTGGCCTACCCCGAACCGGGTCCGTTGAATAGCTGGGTCAGGAGCTGAGGATAGCAGAGGTCACTGACCCATTCAGTCTAGTCACTGGTGTGGAATGTAGGGGCCCGTGGTAAAATGCACCACGGTGGTAGCAGGCTAAAAAAGGTAGGTGGGGGATTGTGCTGTGGTAAGTGACGTATGTATTACTCGGAAATTAGCCGCTAGGAATACAAAATGAAGGACGTCCTAAAGAGTAGGTGGGAAATACCCAGGCTCGTACACAACGTGGTCGTAGCGGCGAGTGTATACATAATTCAAGTTTATTCAATTAATGTCAGCGGTGTTGTTGAATGGTGAGTGTATGCGCTGAGGAGTGAGTCCCTGAAGTATATTGACTCAACATCACTTAGACTTATTTAGCCACCCAATTCACGCCTCAAACGCTCGCTCTTCTAAATCAACAGCACAAATTATCAGCATTTTTTACTGAGCCGGAAACTCTGCCAAAAAGTTTTTCCTTTCAGCACATTTCTACACCCAACTCACTCATCTCTTGTATTCACACACCCCTGTTTGCACTTACCATTTTCGCCGATTTCGCCACCTTTCCAACAATGTTCCTCCCCGAGCTATCGCCCAGTCTCTTTACTTTTCGTCCTCCTTTCCTCTGCTCTGCTCTCCACTCCTCTCTCCAGTCCTCCCAGTCTCTCACTCCTCTCTCTGCCTCCGTCACTCGTTGTCAATCCACGTGACACTCTAAACTCCGAACGGTGTCCCGATCTAGCGTAGCTATCCCCGTGACTCGTGGCGACCGACTGACGGCTCTCGACCAGCGGACCAGCAGCAGCGACGGCCAGCCTGGGCCAGCCCAGCGGCGACAGCAGGCCAGCGCCATCTAGCGACGGGGAAGGCCAGCGACGGACTAACGACGGGATAGCGGTGGGATAGTGAAGGGATAGACTAGCGACAGGCTAGCCACGGGAAAGCGTAAGGATAGACTGGTGACAGGATAACGGTGGGATAGGCCAACGACGGGATAGCAGCAGGATGATAGGATAGTGGCAGAGTAACCGTGGGATAGTGACTGGATAGAGACAGGGAGGAGCGAGATAACGACGGGGTGATAGTGTGGTAACAGTGGGTAATGATGAAAAAACGAAGGGTAATGAGGGGCCAGGGGGTAACGGAAAATACTGAGAGAAAACAAACAGAGAGTAATGAGGGGTAGCACGAGGTAACGGTAACGAGGTAAGAGGTAAGAACACGAGGTAAGCAACGGTGTGACAGCGGGATAGCAGAAGGATAACAACAGGATAGCAAAGGGATAACTGCGAGGTACGTCTGTAGTAAACAACAACCCTACAACAATGACACTACATCAGCCGGTGAGAAAATATGAGCAAGACTGGATTATGTTAATGGCGATAATAATAAAACCACCGCTAACGGAGTAAGATAATCATAAAGTAAACGCTATCGGAGCATGAAAGTCGGAACAGCTACCAGACAGGCAGTCTATTGTCTTCTGTAAGCTCTAGCTAACAACGGACAGATAGAAACGGGAGAAAGAGCGGTAAGACACACGCAACAGGAAATGTAATGTTACAAAGGTGCTATGATGGGTTCATTAGGTCTAACTATGATGGTCTCTCCTTCGCTTCCTATTTATCTTCCTCTTCTTCTCTCACTCTTTCTATCTCTCTCTCTCTCTCTCTCTCTCTCTCTCTCTCTCTCTCTCTCTCTCTCTCTCTCTCTCTCTCTCTCTCTCTCTCTCTCTCTCTCTCCTCTCTCTCTCTCTCTCTCTCTCTCTCTCCGTCCCATACTCTCAACTCTCTACATTTTCATCCTCTATTTTATATGACACACTGATCGCAGGAACAATTGGTATTTTTTTTTAAATTTGCTACATTTCATTGTGTCTTCCAATCAACATTCACATTCTCCCTGATTTAAATTCAGTTAATAGCAATGGAGGCTCTGATATGAAAATAGCCAAATGATTTTGCGTTAAGCACCGTCCAATTTTTCGCACATTATGCACATTGCATAACGCAAACCAAATCCGGTCAAACAGTGTTTCTCGGTACATACGGGTATACCGTATGCGTGGCGGTTGTCACGTGCATAATCTGCGTGTCACTGACAGGTGATCCATGCCACTGTGTCATTGGGCCATTCAAGGTCATCATTGTCAGTGTGTCAGTGTCACTCTGTCAGTGTTAATGTGTAAGTTTCAATCTTTCTGTCATTTTGTCATTACAGATAACTGCGCGGTGTCAGATTCTGTATGATAAAGGATCAGCAAACTGAAGCCACCTTCCACCCTCCCAACTCCACACTGCAGCTTCTACATTCCACATGGTCCCCACCCCACTCCACACTATCGCTGTGTTTGCACCTTCCACAGTCCACACTCACCACTTCACACTGCATATTCCACAGTCCACAATCCCCACCCACACTGCAACTTCCACAGTCCACAATCCCCGCTCTCCCCACTCCACAGTGTGCCCTGCGCAGCATGCAAACCGCTGCAAACCGGCCCGGCTCCACCGTCAGCACGGGATAGAGCAGTCGGTCGG
>NW_024883856.1:0-43650 GCF_019059575.1 Amphibalanus amphitrite
AGACATTTTGCCATCCGGAAGCTCTAAATGAAGGCTTAGAGGAAAATAGATGCCAGATTCGTGATCAGCGGGTACAAATCCATCATAAACACCTCTCATGTGTCAAGGTCAACCAGAGTCATTCGAGTCACATGAGGTCAACATAAACTTGACCTTTTCCGAACAAAATATATCATTCGACGCGGCTTGACAAGGCGAATGCGATGGTACCACTGCCGTAGCTCTAGGACCATTTTTGTCGAAGTTATTTGCGAAAAACTAAAACCACATTTCGGGGTCGTTGACCTGACCTCTGACCTCAGGTCACCGAAACTATTTTTCTAATTTTCTCTAGGTCAAACGCTACACAGCCGTGCTCGTAATTTGTCTTTATCTCTAAAACTCTATTTTTAGCAGCTATTTGAAGTTTGCGTCTGTGACGCCGAAGTTTGCCGTGCAGGGGTCTAGAAAAATGGACCTTGTGACGTCATCAAGGGGGCTAGGTCCAAATTTTTTACTTCAGAAGATGTCAAATTGATGGGAGAAAAGGTACTGAAAGTTTCGCCTTCCTATCCCTAAGCGTTCGTGAGTTATCGCAAATATTCGCCAGGGGGGGGGCGAAAAACGCCCCCCCCCGGGCCCGCGAGGGTTATTCAACGTATGTATATGTTACAGGCCGTATGAAAACTCAGTCCGTTTGCAAACGGCCTGGTCCGATTCAGGCCGTTTGCAAACGGCCTGGACAGCCCAGTCAGTATGCAAACGGACTGAAAAGTCAGGCCGTTTGAATACGGGCTGAAATTCCAGGCTGTATGCAAACCGCCTGAAATTTCAGGCTGTTTGGAAACCGTCTAGGCCGTATGACAACTTTCGAGACACCAGGCCGTTTGCAAACGGTCTAGGCACTTTGAAAACAATCTGGTCTGCATGAAGATAGCTGGACAATGTTGAGTTTGTTGAAGCACGACCATTTCATGACATTACATGGCACCATGAAATCATGGTCAGGAAGAGATTAGCAGAACTGAGGCCCGGCCCGTATAGCGCCCGGTCGACCCGGGCTTCCCACCGGACTTCAAAGTTTCGCCTTCCACCGCAATGGTCAAGTATTGCTGGCGTACGCCACCGGCCAGCCGCCGGCGGTCGACCGGGCGCGGTGAGGACCGGGATATGATGAAGTTTTCATACAACACTACCATAACCCCTACTTTGATTTGTCTTGGTTCTACCCCGACTAAACCACTCTATCGTTTATATTCAGGGTTCTGCCATTTTCCCTCTCCAAACGGGCCTGAAGTTTTCCCTCCACCTCCCCTTCCCCACACACCAATAAATACGAAACGGCATCCTCAAACAAAAAGCAGAAGTGCATCAGCAACTCAATTTGCTTACGTCGCCCTACATATGTACTGCCTGTGGTGGCTTTACCAGGCTCCATCAACTGGATGGCCGATAAACAGACGGACCGAGAAATTGTATTATTAGTAATATTATCGGGAAAACGGCCGGGCCGAGCATCTGCACAGTAAGAAAATGTTGGACGTAGACAAGTCATTCAGCAGAATGCGCAAGCATTCATGGATACAACCTGATCATCGACCAACCTGTATCCATTAATTCATCTTCAGAGGCTGTTGTACTTCGCCAGACCGTTTGAAAACTGACTAGACCGTTTTCAAACGGTCTAGGCCGTTTCAAACTGCCTAGGCCGTATTCATACGGCCTGATATTTCAGGCGGTTTGCAAACGGCCGGCTTTTTCAGGCCGTTTTCAAACGGCCTGACTGGGCCAGGCCGTTTGCAAACGGACTGGGTTTTCATACGGTCTGTAACATATACAAGATGCTGGCATCGACAATCGTAATAAAGAACGCCAGCAAGCAACGAGCATCATCATCACAAACACGAATTGTTCTCAATTGCGCCATGCACAGATAACAGTAGTACCTACTACTGTTATCTGTGTGCCATGCGGTTTGTGAGTGCCAAATGAAATCATTCGGCATTATTTTTACCAAAAACCCCATAGGCGGCGGAACGGGGAGGGCACCGGGGCCCGTGCCCCCTTTGATTTTGGCATTTTAACATTAGCCCTATGGGCGTTGCATGGAAAAATGGGACCAAAAGTCGGCAGTGCCCCCCCCCCCCTTAAAGGAATAGTTCACTTTCACGAAATTATTTTTTTTGCAATGGATTTATGATTTTTTATGTTCAAAATGATCAGCAAAGAAAATAAAACCTATTTATAACAAAAGATTATTTTCTATATTTTGATATAAGAAGAACTTTTCAGTTTCTGTAAGGCACAGGCGATCCAGTATGAAAAGAGCATGGGTTCCGAAAATTCTTCAGAAACTAGAGAAATTATCGCGGCCACCGGCATTTGGGCGATCTGCTGCTGCTGATTGTCCTTATTGATCAGTACGAGAATTTCTCTTGAGTTCTCGTAGATAATTTCACTAGTTTCTGAAGAATTTTCGGGACCCATGCTCTTTTCATACTGGATGCGAATATATGCAAGGCACACATCCTCAACGCAATACACCTTTTTCGGGACGAGAAATAGAATATCTTTGCCTAGGGTGATCGTTGGGCTGTAAAAGCTCCTGATTTATGCTCGTCTCAGCCCAAGCTACGGAACTGCTATTCCAGTTCAAAACCCATGTTAAAAAGTGAACTATTTCCTTTAATTGAATGGTTCCGCCGCTACTGAAAAAAACCGTCTTAAGTCTCTATTCTGCAACGCTAACTGTTCGTTCTGTGATAGGTCATCATATCATCATTTGACTTCCAGGTCAACGGTTCTTCTGACATGTGAAAAATTGATTCATTGGACTTAGTTTAGGATAATATTAAAGAAGATATAATAATACCCACCTAAACCATGCCCACATACACCCACAATGCCCTTTAACACGCGCACCGACGGGGGTCTGCGCCAACTTCGTACCGACGGGGGGGGGGCGGATGACCGCCCCCCCCCTGAGATCTCGAGACCGAAGCAAGATAGCGACAAGCGGTAAACGGTTCGGATACGCACGGGCAAGGTCTACAATTTTTACTAAGGGGGCGTTCCACGACAAATCGACAAATAAAAAATTAAATTTGCACCCTCATATTTTATTTTTCGTTGAAAACTGGTGTAATGTGATGGGCGGGGAAGCCAGCTGTGGCAAGAATTTTTTCTTCGAACAACGGTTTCCGAGATATAGCCTCGGGCAATTCCTGGAGGTCGCGCTGCAGCCCTATGTTTGGCGGCCTATAACTCAGAAACTATTAGTTTTCTACGATAAAACTTTATATGGTTCAACTCACAATCAACACAACATTTTGGCTATCTCGGATTTTCAATTTTTGAAAATTTTGATCACGTGACCTTTTGACCTATTTTTAAGAGTGACCTTGATATTTTCCCCACTGAAAGTTGCAATTTTGTCTGATGACGATTAAAGCCTTATCAATTGTCATTCATATGCGAAAATAAAAAAGTGGCTATCGCCCTGCGTTGACCTCAGGTCAGGTCATTTTTATGACCTGTCCATTATTACGAGCGGGAGCGACAGCGAGATCTCGAGAATAAAACAAAATAGCGACAAGCGGTAAACGGTGCAGGGTACACACGGATAAGGTCTTTAATTTTACTGAGGCCATTTAAGGTCAGGTCAAAGATGACGTCACAGGAGCAAAAAGGAAGTCAAAATTGCGGCACATATATATATATGAAGTTTTTCTCATCACAACTAGGAACAAACTAATAGCACCATCGTGATCCTCTCGTCGATCCGCATCGAAACATATGTATGTTGACCTCGAAAGGTCGAAATGTCAAAAGTTGACCTTAGGTCACGTGACCTAAGGTCAAGAAGAGCCCCCCCCCCGGAGGGCGCGTTATACGCAGACCCCATTGGGGTGCGGGTTAATAGCGTAAGCGGTTTGTGAGTTATTCCAGAAAAAACGGAAGGGGTCGGATCTGAACCCCTCCCCCCTCCCCCGCCCAGTTGGTCGCGGGTTAATGTATGAGCTGTCAGTTCGCAATAAGCTCAGGTTCTTCACCAAACCAAGTGCTGACTGCAGGTGGTTCGTTGCTTTTATCCCTCGTCCTTTCCCATTGTCATAACACACACCTACAAGGAAGCTGCGTGTGTCAAAGGAGCTCGAAAAGTTGATGACCACATGTGAGAGTCAGCATAAACTAACATGGATAATATTACCTACATGTAGGGGCAAGGTAACGAAGAATCATGGGGACAGTTAGTCTATATAAAAACAATATAAATAATAAAATGAAGGAACATGCTTTTTCTCGGTTCTAAGAATACCCCGGCCATGTGACCATTCGGACGGTGACAGCGCCAGGGATATCGGCTGTCACAACTGACAAGGGCTGTCAGGTCTAGTCAGCCGGCTAGCGCCGGAGAAAACCGCCATAAAGCCACACATCTTGGCAGACTGACAGCGACGCAGTTGGTCCGATTGATGTCTAAAGCATGCCCATGAGCTATAATGTCACCCATCGGCCTAATTAAGTATTTTACCAAGATTTAAACGCTATTTTTCGTTGGCACGCAGATTGCAGCGTTGCACTTACAGATGAACTGCATTTCTGACATAGGTAGGTATTGAAGATGCTCGTCCACGGCTTATGACAACACTTTTTTACATAGACCGTGACACAATCGGCCGCGAATGGGATAAGACAGACGCAAAAACTGGCTGCGTCGTTGGCGGTGAGCCCGTTAACCCGCGCCCCGCTGGGCTATTCAGCCATACGCGCCCTGCTGGGGGGGGGGGGGCAGATTCTGCCCCCTGTCTAACTTCCGAACCGATGGTCGTAGAAAGACGGGGAAAACGGCAATCGAAAGCTCTTCATGTTTTAAAGGTCATTTTATTCATAGAATTCAATAGGCACACTCCATAAGTGATATGAACCAACTTGGATGAATTTCAGGTCGAGGTCAGGTCAAGGTCAGGTCAAGTGAGGTCAAATTTTGAAGTTGGTTTTGAAGGCCTAAAAAGGTGTCTATCTGATGCAGTTTTTCATGACGAATCGAATGGTTCTATTTTTGTTTCCGTACGAGGTCTAGAACGTCCAAAAAATCATTTTTCAAAAATGTTGTGTGTTGTGACGTCATAAAATTTCAAATAATTCCCACATTTTGAACCGATTCTTCTTAAAATTGGCATATATGTGCACACAGACCACTTCTCTGACATATATTCCGGTTTTTTCGATACACTCAAAATTTTAGATTTAATAATTATTTTCCCAAAAAAGTCAGTTTTTTTAGAAAAAAAAAGTTGGGCCAAAATTCAAAATTTTCAAAAAACCGAGATTGCCATTTGATAGGCAAAGTAAAATCACGTGTAACCTTTTTGTTACGTCTTGATTCCTTTAAAAATGAAGATGTTAGCGGCGTTTGAAATTTTGCCGTTTTTTAGGCGAAAATGGCGACGAACATGACGTCTCTAAAACGTCATTTTCTCCAAAAAAAAATCCGACGGATTTCGCTCAAATTTTCACACAACGTCTTAAATTGATGTATGATAAGGTACTGAAAGTTTGACGTCGCTGGCGAAACGCGTTTAGAAGTTATTGTCGAAAAACGGGAGGGAGCAGATTCTGCCGCTCCCCCTCCCCCAGTGGGGCGCGGGTTAAAGTTCCCGAGGTGACAGATTTCACCTGGCATCCTCTCCGTCACTTCATGTCAGAGTATACATGGTGGGTAGCACCCGGTGGAAGAACAGCCCCCACACTGTGCTCAGTGAGCGGTTCACTCACATAAACGGTCGCCCGATACCGCGCGTCCGTGACCGAATGGCCGTATGGGAGCCCGTTAAATCATATGGCTAAGTGATTTTTGAGCAAAAGGGCTTTATCCTGCACAGCCTACTGGCACTGAGCCTTCCAAAGTTTATTTTGTATGCATTGAGATGGGCAACACAGCACATTTGGGTAGGCGCGTTTCGTCACATTGAGTTTATCAGTGCCTTTTGGTAAAAAGAAACAATGCAAACACGCACATACAAGAATACGACTTCATTTCTGTCTTTGGCTTTATTCTTTATATTATATCATATTTATTCTCTATGTTAAGTAGCTTATCAAGTATCATTGTGAAAATTGCACACACCGACCTATACATACCGACCAACCGACCGACCTAATGTATTGCTATCACTGAAACGGGAAAATAAAAACCACCCTAGCTCCATTGCCTGCTGATATTTCATTAAAAAATGTTTTTTTTTACCAGAGAAAACTGTTCTCTGAATTCTAAAACTTGCAGCTGCAATAGCGTTGTTAATTATCAAGTATTTTATTGATATATATCACGTATGTAATATTATTATAAGAATAAAAACGCTAAAATTGATTGGAACTTCGCTTTTCCGCATTTCTGATTGTTGTTATCATGTAAACCATGTCGGTGTGTGGGTGTGGAAGTGGAAAACCACCTAAATCCTAATTGATAGTCATCCACTAGATCTGGTAAAATCGTAATTGAAATCGGACACTGTTTAGCTTATGCACGGCTGGAGTCCAAACTTCCGGGTGCCTTTTTAATTGCTCGTGAACAGCAGATGAATGACCACGTGGAGCTGATACCCATCGGCCGGCCTGCAACAAGGGCTGGACGTCTCAGTTTTGTTCCTATTCTCTCGCGAGTCACTACATAGTTAGTTTAGTAGCGAAGAGCTGAAGCCACTACTCACAGCGCCTCCCACTGCAGTTCCGTCAACGAAACGTCAAACAGTCCCTCTCTCAACGCTCTGACATCAGTGCTGTCGATTGCTGCGGCTCTCAGGACATACGTCACTCGGAGATAACGTTTCTCTGTAGCGTCTTCCCATTGTTTCTCGTCCACCGCCTTGCCTGTACCGAGGCGGCCGACCATGCGGCACAGCATACCTTTCAGGGGTGCCGGCCGGCCGGCTGTCGTATCAGGCATCAGCCGCACGGGCCAGCGCAGCATAACACGGCCCTGGTATTGGTGTCCGGTAACTCGTCAACGGCGACGGATAACTTTCGTGGGCCTTTTCCGAGGACAGCAAACTAACTCTGCTCGAATGATGTGGAAATAACTAACATCATGCACAATTAAATTAAAATAAGTGATTAAAAATCACGACTTTATACAATATCTTGGCATTAGTTGTTTAGGAATAGCTAGCAGTCGCATACTTCTTCATTTATTTCATTTATGTATTCAATCGAAGAGATCGCCAACAAGGCCTTAAGCCCACTTACAAGGAAAGTCAAGCCGATACCCCAAAGAGGGACAATGTGGGATGAATTAGGGATTAGGATGTGTCTCGCGTTGAATGAGGTCAACAACCCCTTTCTTCAGCGCAGCTCATGGTCATAGCCACATATAATCTTTATTGAGCAGGTCCCCAGACCCTACAGCTAACGCTTGGAGGTCTGGAAACTCCAGCTGCCGGCTGTAATTCTGATGAATGTTATTTGGACACGCCCCCAGCTCATCTAAACTGTCTGACCCTGGGTGCTACCGTCCGCTGAGCAAAAGCCGTGTATAGCAAAACTCGAGCATTGCCACCCATTCTGCCAAACTGGACTTTCGGGGAATACACATTACACAGTCCTCTCCTTCCACTGCTGTTAATGCCAATGGCACCCCGTCACCGACTGGTAAAGATGGTAAACAAAATGGCACCGTTTCGTAAAAACGCTGTTTGACGCCATAGGCCGTTTTTATCCGTAGCTCGTCAATGTCCAGTGTCGCACTGACGTTTTCCAGGCCGTGTCGGGTTGTGACAGGAGCTGGAATTTCTCCCAGCGCTGGGGCAGGGGTCCTCAGCGGCTGACAACGGTCACACAGCACGACGCGTCGGTCACCGTACATATGTCCGTCACCCACTGGCAGCCAGGCCCCCGGGCTCTGTGACGTCACACAAATGAACCCGGTGCGCACCCACTCCCATTGGAGGTCTGGATGGGTCGTCCATCAGTGTTTGTCACAGTAGCGCGGTGATCGCACACGCATTGGCCCGTTCTGCCGAGCTACCGCGCCCCACAGCACAATGGAGGTCGCTGCGACCGTGATAGCGACGGAGCGGAGCGCAGGTCAACGCGACCAGACGGTGAGATGTCCAGCAGCAGAGCGAAACAAAAACAATAGGTAGAGCGTGTGCCGTGTTGCACTTATAACTATAGGTGCAATAAATCGAATTGCATGTAAAAACTCCTCAAAAATAATTAGAAGATTATGCAAAGGTTGTTGCTTTTTTATTCTTGTTGATTACATCGTGAATCAATTATTGATTGAAAATTATGATCTTTTATTTTAGCTTTTTAACTGCATTTCACCTTCTACGAAAATGTATTTTTTGATAGGTATTCTGAAACATAAGTGTCTAACCGAATCATATCTACCGAATTCAACCGAACTAAGCATCTAATCGGAAGTTCAAACTATATTCAGGCGCTATATGTTTTTCACGGCAGCTGATAGGTTGATGGAAAGCGTTCTATAGCATGCCTGATGCCAGACATTGCTATGTTATGGAAATTCACATCCGATAACAATAATGAGCGCGTGCTGCGTTTGATTCAGCATTTGTAATGTTGTAAAATTTATGAGCACAACAGCATCAAACCAAGCTTTCAGTACCACATTTCAATACATTTCAAACCATCTAAAAGCTCTCCAAAATCACGCCATTCTATGCGGCTAATCACAGATTCCTAGAGCATTCGTTCTCAATTTTGAAACCAAAGATATGCATGACAAATTTATTAAGAAAACGTACTCCTACATGTTACGTTTGAGACCAAGTCCAATCTCTAGGCACTACCATCAGTGACACTGGCCAGCACGTCTCGATCATCGGCAGCACTCCGCATAGAGCCAGCGGCGTATTTAGAAAATCGCGAAGGGGGGGCCAAGGGTTTGGAGGGCGCCACCTCACCCAAGGAGGGCGCCATACGGTCGCGAGATAAAAAATCGTTCAGTGGGGGTTGGGGGGTTGGGAGGCGTTTTTTACCATGCCACCAGTTTTTTTTTTTGCGTAACCTCGTATAGGTCGTGCTGCATTGATTTTGCATCGTGTGTATTCTTTATACTCCAGGTCACAAAAGGTCAAGTGTTCTTGAAATGCTGCGCCGAAGGCGCGCGAAATTTTTGAAAACAACCTTTTCCTCCGCTTTTTAGGCACGCCTTTTATACGATCACTGTTCAAAGCTCCTCTCGCTCTTTTACCAAATTTGAAGGTGTAAAAAATACCTAAGGTTTGGTCGGGCCGCTGCCACACAAACTGTACAGAAAGCTTGGCTCATGGGTGTCGATGTATAAAAGTTTATTGGCGGTGGCATATCTACGCACCAGATCACCGTATCGGATTGATACCGGAGCGCGAGATGCGTAAACATCATCCAAATTACCTCAGACCAGCCTTCATAGCCTTCTCACAGATGCATACAGTGTACCCACATAACCAGTTTCAATCACCGAAACTTCAGATGCCTGCTGTTGCGCCCGAACCTGTTGACAATACTTAATCGTAATCCATATAGATGCCATGATGCACGTAAAGTAGGATCAATCCGTTAAGACCAAAGACGTGTTTTATGCATCGTAGAGCGTAGATAGTTTTGGTAGGTATAGATACTTCATTCATTGTGCTGAATGCACGTTCATTTGTGGCAGTTTTCACAGGCAAGACATCAACTATGTGCAATAGAACGACTAAGTTGAAAAACATGCCAAAGGAGTAAATAAATGATAGGAGGGCAGCGATCAACGGATGTTGCCAATAGGTAGAAGGGCTGCGATCCACAGGAGGGCACTAATAGGTAGAAGAGCCCCGATCAACATCCCGAGTTTCGACAGTAGGGCACCGATAGGTAGGAAGTTGGCGAGCAGCAGGAGGGCGCCAATGGATAGAAGGGCAGCGATCAACAGGAGGGCACCAATAGGTAGGAGGGCGCCGATCAACAATCAACAGGAGGGCGCCACCAGGTAAGAGGGTGGCGAGGAACAGGAGAGCACCAATAGGAGGGTGGCGATCAACAAGAGGTCGCCAATAGGTGGGAGGGCGGTCATCAACTGGAAGTCGCCAATGAGCGGAAGGGTGACGATTAAAATGGGGGTGGCAATGGTGAGGAGGGCGCCTTTGCTCAAGAGGATGACACGAACAGGAGGGCGTCTGTGCGGAGGGCGCTGGTCAACAGGAAGGTGCCAGTGGATAGGAGGGCGGTGATCAACAGGAGGGTGCCAGTGGTTAGGAGGGCGGCGATCTACACGAGGGCGCCAATAGGAGAAGGGCCCCGATTAACATTCAACAGGAAGGACTAGGGAACCAATAGGTAGGAGGGCGGCACTGAACAAGAGGGTGCCAAAAGGGAGAAAGGCGGCCTTCAAAATTTCACATGAAGGCTCAATAGGTAGGAGAGCGCCAATAATTATGAGGACGCCGATCAGCAGAAGGGCGGCAATGTGTAGCAGGGTGGCGACCTACAGGAGGGCGCCTTCGGGTGAGAGGGCGCTTATTTACAGGACAGCGGCTTACATAGGCGACCACCGTTACGCTTAGAGAGCTACAGCCTACAAATGTGGTTGGAGGGCGCCCGAGGGAGCCTTCCAACCGTATTTGGAGGGCGTATTTGGAATGGGCGTCCTCCGAGGGCGCCCTCCATCCGTATTTTCCCTGTAAACACATTCGCGATTGGAGGGCGCCCTCCAGTCGCGATTGTTTTTCGATTCGATTATATCACAATTGCATTTGCGATTGGAGGGCGCCTTCGGCGCCCAAGGGAGGGGGGCATGGCCCAGTGGCCCCCCCCCCTACCTACGCCCCTGCATAGAGCACCCGTCCCTGCTGAAAGTCCCTGTCCGTTCCACCGTATATACCACAGGAACTGCCGAGCGCCGACCCCTCGGCCATCCGACGGCACCCGGACACCGAGGAGGCGCCTCCTCGGGATGAGGAACAGGCCGACTCCAGCCGGCGCGGCACCTGGGGCTCCCAGCTGGAGTTCCTGCTGTCCTGTCTGTCGTACGCGGTCGGTTTGGGAAACATCTGGCGGTTCCCCTACCTCTGCTACCAGAACGGAGGCGGTGAGAGCACTACTGCATGGTGAACTGTGTACATACATACACATCTTACTGAAATGAAAGCAGCCGAGAGCATCTTCGGACCAGCACATAAACACCGCGCAGTGTATTGTGTTTCTGTTGCTAGCTTACTTTTGTATTAAATCTATCAGCCCTGCATATAGGATTGCGATAGTAGGATTAAAAGAAAAAATTGTGAGACAGCAAGTCAAGGCGTATTTGTGCTCCTCGTAACTCGTAAGTCAGTGCCCGCTTGATCTTAATAGTTTGACGTGTTAGCATTTAATTTCATTGATTTTTCGTATGTATCTAGGCAACGATACTTCAGGGTCAGGTGGAATTCAAGTCGACAATAAACAGCTACAGACTCAGGTTACGTCCCTTCGGTTTTGAACCCTAATTCATTCCGGGGTGTTGTGTATGTCTGTCTCATGGCGCGAGGCGGAAGTCCGTCTGAGGCACAAAGGGCGCTGAGTTGTGGCCTGCTGACCGGTTCTCTCGAATTACATCGCGTCTCTCGTGTCAGTCCCAGACCCTCGAGGGGCAGCGCAGCGAAACGGGCGACTGTGAGAGGGGTCCGATATTATTAAAGTTACTGAAGGCTCCAAGACTACCTCAGGTATAAGATTTACGTCTCAGAACAAGTATAGTGTCATTGGTCAATGTGCATATGATATGTTACAAGTGTGAAAATCAAATGAAAACAGGATAAAGGAAACCGTTGGACCCATGACTGCTCAGTTTTTATAAACCTTTGGTACCCACTAGATTCTATACAGCGCCACTTCCGAGCGCTCCGAGCGTAATAATTCGCTGTGATACCTATTACCTACCATTTGACGCTCCGCGTTGTCACAGGTGCGTTCCTGATACCGTATGTGATAATGCTGTTCTGCACGGGCGTGCCGCTGTTCTTTTTCGAGCTGACGCTGGGTCAGTTCACCAGCCGCGGCCCTATAGCCGTCTGGAGTGTGTGCCCGCTTTTTCAAGGTGAGGTAATCTTATCCCTTTTCATCACATGCATAATGTGAAGGAAATACACCTTAGAGTTTTGTTGTACCTACATCAAACATAATATGCATTATTTCAAAAATAAAACACTGAAACTGTGTTCTTATGCCTATCACATATAAGCTATTGGAGGAGCAGCAGCCCTCTTGCAATTGTACGTAAGCGGCCCATTGAAAGAAAGAATGAATAAAATAATATATTGCATCATAGACTTGGGTTATACCTCTGTGTACAATATAATAAACATAGAGCATAAAAAAGAGAGACAATGATGAGTCGCTTGGTATTGCTTTCGACATAACTTATCTCTGCTTTTGTCGGCAGGCATTGGCTACGCAATGTTTTTCATTTCATTGTTCATCGGTATCTACTACAATTTGATCTTGGCGTGGACCATCTTCTACCTCTACTCCAGTTTCACAGACAGTCTGCAATGGACGAGCTGCGACAACTGGTGGAACACAGAAGGTCAGCTATTCAGCTATCGAATAATACAGAAGGGCTACAATGCTATGGCCAACATTGATACCGAGCAAACATTTAAAAACGCGTGAATAGTTTAATTACACACGTCACTCGAATTTGAATCAATGGAGACGGAAAAGTATACTGAACCTCGGTCTTCCGGCTAGCAATATTTTTCAACTTATTTATTTCTGTTTATGCTCGTAAGGTCTCAGATTTTAGTTGATGTCAGCGAGCTGTGTCTGCACAGCGATATGACCCTGCTAAGCTGCAGCCTGGGGCTGTCATTAGGCTCGGTACGAGACTGGGCTGCAGCTTGTTTGGCCCGGAGGTATGCAGCCCTGGCTGTAGGTAGCTCATGCCTCTCACCGTATGTAGTTACACGCAGGGGCGGATCCAGAAAATCTCCAAGGGAGGGGCCATTAGAAACCAGGAGGCCCCCCCCCCTATAATCCCACCTGTTGGAGGCCCCATCTTCCCACTTGTTGCCCCCCCCCCAAAAAAAAACTGCGTCTATTGAGCTTATCTAGCTGTTCAGGCAACATCTCAACATCTGTGCAGGCTTGGAGGCCCTCTGTGCAGGTTAGGAGGCCCTGTAAAAGTGGTCATCTCTGTGAGTATAAGAGACCTCCAAGTTATGAAAAGCTTTACCAATCTTCTAACAAAGAAGTCTTCTCAGCTAGTCTTCTAAGAAATAACTAAGTGGGTAGGTAAAAAAAAAAACTCATCGGATTTCGGCCACTTTATTTTCAGGAGGCCCCCTTTTCAGCTTTTTAACTTTTTAACTTTTTATTTTATTTTTGAAAAAAAAATCGGCCAAGGGGGGGGGGCCATGGCCCCCATGGCCCCCCCCCTTGTATCCGCGCCTGGTTACACGACTGATAATGCTAACGTTAGGCAGACGGGGTGGCCGCGGCGCAGCCAGAAGTTGACCCCACGCGGCCACTCAAGGGACAGTTATAGCAGACGCTGGCGCCAGGCCTGCCCCAGTGTTTATTCTCATCGGCGTGGGGCGCACGCTTCTATTCATGTGCCAACGGCGCACACTGAGACGCATGACGTCATCATAATAAATTTAACATGACAAACGTATTTGGCGTATACAAGAAATATTTTAGTTAGCTGGTAGTTGGCTGCTAAAACGTTCAAACCGTTTTCACCGATCATCGCTCAGGAAGCTGATGTATTTCAGGCTGTCGGCGGTTTGACGATAAGAACTGTACGTCTGTCGGCGGCCTCCTGAACGCCACGGGTGACTGTGTGCTGTCCCATCACGTGGACGACGCCACGTGGCAGCTGCTGAACACGACCGCCAGCCAGCGGAGGATGCCCGCTGACGAGTTCTTCCAGTGAGATCGCAAGGCAGGGCCGGTTTGGATTCATTGCCGCCCGCTCTTTTACATACTGCTGGAGGGGACGGCCACTTGGCCCAGCCTTCCAGTCTAAAAATGGTCTAGGCCTTGGGATCGCTCAAACAATTTTGCATTTCCCTGTTCCGAGGCTTTTATAAATCCATCAACGGGCTCATTAGAGTTGGGTCGCAGCCATTTTTTTGCTAAATCACAGTTCACATGCTGAAATGCTGAACAAATACATATATATCGACAGTGGATTACAGTGCACTATATGTAATAATTGCTGCCCCTTTTCCTTTCCCAGTAATTTTATGCTGGGCATCACGGATGGCATCCATGATATTGGGAGCGTCCAGTGGCCGCTGGTCGCGTGCCTTCTGGTCGCCTGGACGCTCGTCTTCCTGGCGCTCCTGAAGGGCGTGAAGAGCTTTGGAAAAGTGAGCACTCCGTTCTCTAAACTCTGATGAACATCGTAACTATATATTTTAGTTCGACCACTTTGAACCCCATGTTTTGTCAGTTGGTCATTTTGCAACGTCTGTTTTTACAGGGACTTGTAAAAAAGGATAGTTGCTTTTCACCCAATTAATTCCATCCTTTATCTCAGGTTATAGACGCAACGTTTTTTTTTTTTTGTAGATGTGTATATGCTTATATATAGGCACAGATAACAGTAGTACTGGATTGGAAACAGGATTCCGGTGGCTGCAGTAAGAGGCCGAAAACAGAACCGAATATTTCGTGCCCAGACTTCGATATCTCCTCTCACAGGCAACAAAAAAAAAAAAAATATTGGTTTATATGAATGAAACTTATAAAGAAGCAATCTAGCGGTGCTGGTGTCAATTGCTGCATTTTTGCATAATGGCAACTTATTTTACTAAACGTTGCTGGTTACACTTTCCTCACCGTGGTGAGGGAACGTATGCCACTGATTTGATTATAATGATTTCCCACTCTCATCCACAAAAAGTACTGGTACATAGGAGTTTGATCTCTTTATTTACATGCTAATCGACACCAGTCCTGTCACAACGAACCATCCAAACGTCACAATTCAAACCAACGTCACAAAACACCTCTGTTACACATCTGTAATTCTGTTATCTGTGAATAGGCATACACACCTACCATATATGGTACGCATGTGACTTGCCATACACTCGACATGACACTTTTCAGGCTGTGTACTTTACTGCCACGTTTCCGTACCTGATTCTGCTGTGTCTGCTGGTTCGTGCCGCCACTTTGCCGGGATACATGGCAGGGATCTCATTTTATGTCACACCGCGCTGGGAGAAATTGGCGCACGCCAAGGTGAGAAGAAATGCGTAGTACTTATGACTGTTAATATGTTGACTTACTCTTTACTTATTCAGCCTAAACAAACGGACAGGTTGACTTATGGAATGCTCAATTAAATGCAACTTTTGTTGTCAGTTTGAAGCATTTTTCGCACCTGCATCCTAATTTGTTCTTGTTCCTGAATCACAGGTTTGGGCGGACGCGGCGATACAAATTTTCTTTTCGCTCTCACCGTGTTGGGGTGGTCTGATTACACTGGCGTCGTACAACAAATTCCACAACAACCACTTCAAGTAAGGAAACGCCGACACTAATTAAATGTTCGATATCTTTAACAAACCATGTTTTTTAGAAGAAATGTGATCTTAATAAAAGCTAGATATAAATGTAGTTGCGTGCACGGAGTGATAACTGGTTGAAAGGATTATTTCATCATAATCTGTTTGATGTTCGCTATGCGAAAATAGCGCACCGAGATCATTTCCTTGAACCCAAATAAGTACCTTTGTATGTACAACCGTTTTCCTATACGTATAGGGACGCCATCATCATATCGTGCGGCAACTGCTTGACAAGCTTCTTCGCCGGGTTCGTGATCTTCGGCATCGTGGGCTTCATGGCACACGAGCTCGGTGTCGAGGTGGACGAGGTCGTGGCCCAAGGTGAGCGAACGAGTCCATTTCCACTTTCCACTCTTCAGCGGTCTAAACTCAAAAAGAAAGTGGAAACACATCGGCATATTTGTATGTGACCAAATGTTCCAAAGATCGGTGGATACAATACGTTTGCCTTGCATCATTTACCTAATTCATTTTTTTGTAATTACTAGAGGTACAGGTTTACGCGATAACTATATGTTTTGATATGTATGATTGACGGATGCATTAGTTTTGGGTGTAGAAACTTGCGTTTAATGGTATTATTTGTGTATAACTGGGTAACTGCTTTTAATTGAACTGTAAAGTATGATGGTAATGCATGCGAGTCGTTCGAGCCCTTTGTAAGTTAGGATGTTACTCAATTCAACCCTACCGTACCCTACCCTACCCTACCCTACCCTACCCTACCCTACCCTACCCTACCCTACCCTACACTACCCTACCCTACCCTACCCTACCCTACCCCTACCATACCCTACCCTACTCTACCCTACCCTACCCCTACCCTACCCTACCCTACCCTACAATCCCCTACCCTACCCTACAATCCCCTACCCTACCCTACCCTACCCTACAATCCCCTACCCTACCCTACCCTACCCTACCCTACCCTACCCTACCCTACCCTACCCCTACACTACCCTACCCTACCCTACCCTACTCTACCCTACCTTACCCTACCATACCCTACCCTACCCTATACTTACACTACCCTACCCTACCCTTACACTACCCTTCCCTACCCTACCCTACCCTACCCTACCCTACCCTACCCTACCCTACCCTACCCTACCCTACCCCTACACTACCCTACCCTACCCTACCCCTACCCTACCCTACCCTACCCTACCCTTACACTACCCTACTCTACCCTACCCTACCCTACCCTACCCTACCCTACCTACTAACCCACCCTACTCTACCCTACCCTACCCTACCCTACCCTACCCTACCCTACTACCCTACCCTACCCTACCCTACCCTACCATACCCTACCCTACTACCCTAACCTACCATACTATACCGTACCCTAGTCCCTACCCTACCCTACCCTACCCTACTACCCTACCCTACCCTACCCTATCCTACCCTACCCTACCCTATCCTACCCTACCCTACCCTATCCTACCCTACCCTACCCTAACCTACCCTACCCTACCCTACCCCTACCCCTACCCTACGGCCTACACTACCCTACCCTACCCTACACTACACTACCACCGACAGTCCAAGTTTCAGCTAAATAGGCCCAGAAACGGGTGAGATATTGCAAAAACAAATTGATAGTATTTACTGGCGAATCCCCTTGGCGAGCGGTGCCTTGTGTCGGGCTTCGTTGTCAAAGGTCAATGACCTCCCGGCTCTGACTCTTTTCACTCAGTTTTGCAAGCGAACAACTGAGCCTAAAGCACGTGCCTTCTGCTCGGCGCCGGTCGCGGCCCCATCACGTCACACCGCTGAACCCACACCCTCGAAAATTTAATACTACAAATGAGTGCACGCGACCGACTTGGCGTGAAAATTTCACCCCCGTAGCCCTTACCGTTCCCGAGCAATAGCCTGTTGCCGATGCTAGTGTAAACCCTATGGCACACCACGTCAGCACGCGCCACGGACGCACCCCCGGCCGCATCTTGCCCAAAATTTAATACGACATGTTGAATGACGCGACCCACGATTGGCAAAAATTTCACCCTCCTGCGTCAATCGACGGCGCCGTAATAAGCCATTTTGGGAGTAACCCCGACGGCGGCGGACTTTTTAGGATTTATAATAGTAGACTAGAGGTACAGGTTTACGCGATAACTGTATGTTTTGATTTATATTATGTTACGGGTGCATTAGTTTGGGTGATTGACTTGTATTTTAAGATGTATTATTTGGATAGATTTGGATAGCTGTTTTTAATTAAACTGTAGGGGTTGGTGATAGGTGCGGGGTGTTCAAGTGTTTTGTATGGTAGTACCCTACCCTACCCTACCCTACCCTACCCTACCTTACCCTACCCCTACCCTACCCTACCCTACCCTACCCCTACACTACCCTACCCTACCCTACCCTACCCTACTCCTACACTACCCTACCCTACCCTTCCCTACCCTACCCTACCTTTACACTACCCTACCCTACCCTACCCTACCCTATCCTACCCTTACACTACCCTACCCTACCCTACCCTACCCTACCCTACCCTACCCTTACACTACCCTACCCTACCCTACCCTACCCTACCCCTACCCTACAATCCCCTACCCTACCCTACCCTACCCTACCCTACCCTACACTACCCTACAATCCCCTACCCTACCCTACCCTACCCTACCCTACCCCTACACTACCCTACCCTACCCCTACACTACCCTACCCTACCCTACCCCTACCCTACCCTACCCTACCCTACCCTACCCTACCCTACGCTAGCCTATAATCCCCTACCCTACCCTATCTTACCCTACCCTACCCTACAATCCCCTACCCTACCCTACCCTACCCTACCCTACACTTACCCTACCCTACCCTACCCTACCCTACTCCTACACTACCCTACCCTACCCTACCCTACCTTTACACTACCCTACCTTTACACTACCCTACCCTACCCTACCCTACCCTACCCTACTTTACCTTACCCTACCCTACCCTACACTGCCACCGACAATCCAAGTTTCAGCTAAATCGGCCCAGAAACGGCTGAGATATTGCAAACACAAATTTATCGTATTTACTGGCGAATCCCCTTGGCGAGGGGTGCCCGGCGCCGGTATTCGTTGTCAAAGGTCAATGACCTTCCGGCTCTGATTATTTCCAGTCAGTTTTTAAGCGAACAACTGAGCCTAAAGCACGTGCCCTCTGCTCGGCGCCGGTCGCGGCCCCATCACGTGCACACCGCTGAACCCACCCCCTCAAGAATTTAATACGACAAATGAGTGCACGCGATCGACTTACAGCGAAAATTTCACCCCCGTAGCCCTTACCGTTCCCGAGCAATAGCCTGTTTTTGCCGATTCTTATGCTAACCCTATGGCGCACATGAGCACGCGCCACGGGCGCACCCCCGGCCGCATCGTGCCCAAAATTTAATACGACCTGTTCATTTACGTGACCCATGAGTGGTAAAAATTTCACCATCCTGCGTCAATCGACGGAGCCGCAATAAGCGTTTTTGGGAGTAACCCCGACGGCGGCGTGGGCGTGGGCGGCGGCGGACTTTTTAAGATTTATAATAGTAGATGATATCCACTTCAATCCTGTTCCTATACTGATTTATTGGTTGCTTACAACATATCAACAGACATACGACAAACGCACTAGGCATTAGCCAATGCTTACAGGACTTGAGCGATGTCGGTCAGTTTTTTTACGTGCATGCAGGAAATTCGATGATCCGATTGGACTGTTTACAATTAGGCAAACGTGAATACCACAAGCGTCAGGCATGAACATCAGTTCAGAGAACATTGCGAATGCAGATGCTCTGTTTACGACAGAACAAGCCTGTGTTGGTGTTCTGGACCCGTGTCATGTGTGACGAGTTGCCTGCTTCTCTAATTGTGGTAGTTGTGGTGGCAGCCCAGCGGTGGCGCACTCCGCCCGTCGTTTGGGGCACCGTTCCTCAGACGTATAGCAAGAAACGTCAAGAGCACATTGCAGTTGAGCAAACTGTTTGGTCACGCCTAGCAGCCAGCCCCACATTACATTACTTCACATGAAATGTAAACTGTAGGCTTAGTTTATACATTGCACATAAACCGTCTACAAAACATCTCGAATGGGTCTTAATGTAATCTTGACTGAATTATTTGAGATACTATAAGTCCCTTTGAGATACTGTAAGATATGTAAGTCCCTTGGGTCAGTATCTGTAACAATGTAGTGAAAAAACGTGAACTATTTAGACTAAACTCTAAATCGCGATACTAGACAATAGACATGGAACTCGAATATCTGCCCATTCTTTGTAATAAGGATACATAAATCTCTGTGATGTTTAATCAGTACCAACATTTTCAACATAACACCATCACACTTTAGTATGAGGGAAAATCGCACAGCCTACGCGAAGACCGTGTCACGGTAATCAGAACTGTCCACCGCCACGTCTGACGCGTATGCCGGTCTCCTCCCGCAGGGCCCGGCCTGGCGTTCATAGCCTACCCGGAGGCGGTGTCTCGGCTGCCCGTGGCCCCGCTCTGGTCGGTTCTCTTCTTCTCGATGCTGCTGACACTGGGACTGGGCACCCAGTTCACACTCTGTTAGCACCGGCGGCTGCAGGCCGGGCCGCCCGGGACCACCGAGCGGGCCATGTGGCGGCCGGCCGACCACGTGGCGCTCGGGGCTATGCCGGCACTGAGCTGGCTCATTGTAAGCGGCCCCGTGATTGGCTGTGTGGGCTCCTGCCCTCGGGGCGCCGGCGAGGTGACCTCGGGTCGGCGCACGGGGCTCGAGGGGAGTTCGTTCTGGATGCTCGGCGGGGAAGTGCTCGCTGTGTGGGCGGAAGTGGTGCTCTGGCTGTGGTGTGGTGGTGGTGCACAATACAGCAAGTGAAATATCTTAACTGGTGTGGAGAGGAGCTGGACCAGTGGAAAAAGGGACGAGACAGTGAACAGCAGCGAGTCTTCTCAGCGTGCGAGTAGCCGATCATTTCCTTCCATCCGGGACTCATAACACGGCCTCTTCCAGGGTGTGTGAGGGAGGCAGCCACAGTGTCTCGCCATCGAGTCACTGAGCTTAAACTCGTTCCCCGGGTCTTGCCATCGAGGCTCGGGTGCGGGGTCTCCGCTCAGACAGGGGTGCGACCAGTCGGCTCCGGCTAACCTTGCCATCGAGGCGCCGGAGTATCGGTTGATCTGTCCGATTACAGTGGTCTCGCCATCGAGAGGCTGGAATCGGGCAGCGGCTGGCGTCTTCCTCACCATCCTGATCTACCCATCGCTCTCCTACAGTCCTTGTCTATCATCCGGCTAAGTAAGTGTCGTTGGCGTGTGAAATACCAGAGGACACGTGGCGACATTTCTGGTCCTCCGGGCCGGATTGCGACCCAGTGAGCTGAACAGGAGAAGATGGGGATAGAAAAAGAAGAGGCAAAGGATGTCAAACGGCCCGATCCCACTGCAGATGGAGCTTTCAAGGATGTTAGAGATCAAGAGCTTGCTGATCTGCGACGACTGCGTGGTATCAAGAGGGCTGTCGTGACGAGGGTGTCCAAGGTGTTAGAGGCAGAGATAGCAAGACAGCGGAACCGCGATCGCATCCAGGAGGTAAATAGAAGGCTGAAAGAAGCTTTTTCTGATTTGAGAAAAGCTCATCAGGAGTATGAAAGCAAACTCAATGACGCAGAACTGGACGAAGCTCAGGGATACGCTGATAATCTTGAAGAAGAAGAGTCGGCTATTCAAGGGAAGATCCAGGAGTATCTTCAGGGGTTGGATGAAGCCAAGTCATCAGCTGCCACCTCCCGTCACGCTCGAAGTCGTGCCAGGTCACACACGTCTGCAGAGACGGCCGCCTCAGTCCGGTCACGAGAAGCGGCAGTTGAGTTGGATGATGCCGACCGCCAGGTGAACGATGTTAGAGCACAGCTCGAAGAGGCACGTCGTATCAGAAAAGAACGCTTGGAGAAAGAAATGGCGCGATTGGAAGCAGAGAAGTTACGACAGGAAGAACAATGGAACTTAGAAGAACGTGACGATGCACTGGAACTAAAGAAAGCAGAAAGGGCTAGAGCCAGGGCGGCTCGAAAGCTACATATGTACCGCGCTGCGGAAGATGAACTTAATTGGGACCGTCGACATGACTTCGATGACACCGCCATCAAGGACAGCAAAGGGTCTGCTGAAGGTACGGGGGTGGATCAAGCCACCGAAACACCAAATTGCCGGGACGCGCCCGACAATGTGGTTGACTCAAGATCACAAGACCAGAACGACGGACCCAAGGCAGCACCGGAAGTAGATGGTTCATCTTTGAACCCAAAGAACTGGACATCAAACAACAAAGGTCAAGAGAAGCCTGGGCATCCACCTCATGGGATGTCAGCAGCTTTCTCGAACAGTGTTCCGCGTCTCAGCTTGCCGCGGTTCACGGGAGATCCAAGTGAGTGGCCGCGTTGGATCAGCCTCTTCAGAGCACTGGTTCACGATCAGGCGTCTCTCTCTGACACGGAGCGGATGGCGCATCTACAACAAGCAGTAGATGGAGTTGCCCATCAAGCCATCGAGGGATTCTTGTTCGATGGCAAGATGTATCACCAAGCGTTGGCAAGGCTGCACGAGCGTTTCGGTCGAGAAGG
Organism: Amphibalanus amphitrite; assembly: GCF_019059575.1. Taxonomy (NCBI): domain Eukaryota; kingdom Metazoa; phylum Arthropoda; class Thecostraca; order Balanomorpha; family Balanidae; genus Amphibalanus; species Amphibalanus amphitrite. The sequence goes on from NW_024883856.1 coordinate 22,138, forward strand.
CGACATCAGTCAAGCATATCTCAGCTCCATGTTTGCAACTCCAGCTCCTTCAATCAACAACATCGCCTCAGTGGAGAGGTTCAGTTCAGCTGTTAGCAACACTGTGCTGACGCTGCGCGCTCTGAACCACTACAATGATCTGAGAGCCATCGAGAACCTGCGTCGAGTAGCATTGAAGCTTCCTGCGGAGTTGTCCTACCAGTGGGGACGAGAAGTGCATCAGATGCATCCCAAGCAGCCCGATCTGGAGATCTTCAGCAAGTGGCTGGAGACAGAGACTGCCATCTTGAGAAACTCAGCCAACCACAACCGCGATCCAGAAAGGAAAAGGCCATCCGCGAGTGCACGGGAGACCTCGGCGCGACGAACAACTCTGACTACGTCGGCTAAGTCTTCCCAGACGGAAAACAACCGACGTCGCTGGTTCTGTGTCCTGTGCAAGGAACAGCACAAGCTTCAGGATTGCACGGAGTTCAAGTCGAAGACGGTGGAGGAGAGGCTGGTCGTAGTGAGCAAGGAACGACTGTGTTGGGGCTGCCTGAACAAGGGTCACTTCATGAGGGATTGCCGCTCTGCAAGACGATGCAACTTGAATGGATGTAATGCATCTCATCACCGACTCATACATGTGGACAGAAGCGCCGCTTGTAATGAAGAAAGCCAAACAGAACCAAAAACAGTGGCACGAGAAGGAAGTCGCATCGTCGGCACGGCTCTCACAGAGACGACAGACACACTGCTGCAGTTGGTGCCGGTGCGGATTCACGGCCCAAACGGGGAGAGAGACGTAGTAGCACTGCTGGACCCGGGAGCGCAGACATCGCTCTGCTGTGAAGATGTCTTGGAAGACGTTGGGGTCCCTGGAGTCCGAGAGAATCTGCAGCTACAGAACATCGAAGGAAGCGGTACCAGACAGTCGTCTCTTCGAGTTCAGCTGACGGTCAGTCCTCTGAGCACAGCGACCAGCAGAAATCGAATAGTCGTGCCCGAGGTGTGGTCTGTGCCAAGGTTGAACGTGGCCCCACCCAGCATGAGTAGCAAGCAGCTTCGCAGCTGGAAGCACTTGCAGGACCTGGACCTACAGCAGTACAACGGCGCACACGTCGAGCTTCTACTTTGTGCCAACATTCTGGAAGCTGTGCTGCAGCGAGAGGTCAGGGTGGGAGGCCCCGGAATGCCCGTCGCTATCCGGACAGACTTTGGATGGACCCTGACGGGATCGATATCCACCCTGATTCCAAGCACAATGCGGCAAGTCATGTTCGTGCGTCAACGTGCTCCCGAAGACGCTCTGGAGGGTCTGCAAGAGTTGGTCCAAGACTGGTGGACGACCGAGGCCTTCGGCACCATGATCAACAGCTCTGATGCACGATCTCAAGAAGATCTCAGAGCTATGCGAATCTTGGATCAGCAGACCAGGAAGGTGGAGGACAGATATGAAGCTGGACTTCTGTGGGGTGAAGACGAACCGATGTTGCCGGACAACTGGAACCAAGCGTACCGACGTCTTCAGTCCATCGAGAGGAAACTCGACAAGCAGCCAGAACTGGCTACAAGGTACCAAGCCATCATCAACGGATATGTGAAGGATGGTCACGCAGGGAAGCTTTCAGCAGAAGAAGCGGACGAACCGAAGGAGAAGCGTTGGTATCTGCCACACCACGCAGTAGTGAACCCGAACAAGCCAGGGAAGCTGAGAATCGTCTTCGACGCTGCGGCAACATACCAAGGTGTATCACTGAACTCGAAGCTCATCACAGGTCCAGATCTACTACAAAGCCTTCCTGGGGTGATCATGCGCTTCAGGGAAGATGTGATCGCTGTGACAGCGGACATCAAGCAGATGTATCATCAGGTGAGGATCCGGACAGAAGACCAGCCTGCATCGAGCTTTATATGGCGAGATATGGAGCGACACCGCAAGCCTGACGTCTATCAGATGGAGGTGGTCATCTTTGGCGCGAAGTCATCACCGGCAACGGCCAACTACGTGCTGAGAAAAGCACTTCTGGACCATGGAGCGGAGACAGACAAGGTTCTCAGCAGAAGTCCCGAGCAACTGGCAAAGTCGTTCTACATGGACGATTGCCTGTTCTCTTGCATGACGGAAGACGCCGCCAAACAGCTGTACGCTGACGTGAAGGAGGCACTGGAGAGAGGAGGTTTTCACCTCACGAAGTGGAGAAGCAGTTCCCCCGCTGTGCTGAAAGGCGTTCCAGAGAGTGAGAAAGCCAGCGCCTCTGCGAGCCTATGTCTCAGGAGCACGCACACCGCTGAAAAGACGCTGGGCATCGCATGGGAGGAAGACGAAGACACATTGGGGTTTCGTCTCCAAGCCATAGAAGTGAGTGCAACCAAGCGTGGTGTGCTCAGCAAAGTGTCAACAATTTTTGACCCTCTGGGGATTGCTGCTCCTGTTACCGTGAGAGCAAAGATGATGATGCAGCGACTCTGGTGGAAACATCTGGAGTGGGACGAGCCACTACCCGAACCTGAGCTGAGCCAATGGTTGGAGTGGCTGAGTGAAGCAGAGAAGCTGAACGAAGTCGTGATGCAACGCTGCGTGAACCCCAGCGGCCCAGGGACACTGCGACGCCAACTTCATGTGTTCTGCGATGCGTCAGAGAGTGCGTTCGGCGCTGTGGCATACTGGAGGACAACTTCGAGCGATGGGTTACACCACTGTCGCTTCCTGATCGGCAAGTGCCGAGTCGCTCCACTGAAGCGACTATCAATTGTCCGTCTGGAGCTGCAAGCAGCCGTTCTTGGAGCGCGTCTGGTGGCTACCGTTCTCGGGGAGATCACTCAGCCGCCGGATGACATCTTCTGCTGGACGGACAGCAAGGTCGTTCAGCAGTACCTTGGTAATGAAACCCGACGGTTCAAGACCTTCGTGGCTAACCGACTGGCTGAGATTCACGACCTGACCCACAACGCGTGCTGGTTCCACGTTCCTGGGAAGCTCAACCCCGCTGACGACTGTTCCAGAGGGGTTTCGGTGCTCATGCTCAGTCAGGACGGCAGGTGGCTGACGGGTCCCACCTTCTTGAGGGAGGACGTCAGCCAGTGGCCACCTCAAGAGGAGCTAGCCCAGCTGGCACAGGATGAAGAGATGCGGGACGCGCTGGTATTCACGACTACCAAGTGCACATCAGAGGAACCGATTCCAGCGAGGTTTTCATCCTGGGGGAAGTTCAAGCGAGTCGTTGGATGGATGATGCGCTTTACGCGCAACATGAAGGCGTGTCTTTCAGGACAGCTGCCGAAGGCCACCGGACCACTCTCACGTTCGGAACTGCAAGCAGCGGAGGTGTGGGTCGTTGCCAGGGAACAGGCGCAGTCCTACGCTGAAGAAGTACGCTGTCTGATGCAGCAACGGCCGCTGCCTACGTCCAGTTCTCTGCTTCCTCTGGCCCCGTTTCAGGACGAGGACGGCCTGATCAGAGTCGGGGGACGCATCGGCAAGGCATGCATCCCGGAGGAAGTCAAACACCCAATCATCCTTCCACGGCAAAGTGAGCTGGCTCGGCTTGTCATCAAGCACGAACACACTCGTCATGGTCATGCAGGAGCTGAGCACACGCTGAACTTGGTGCGCCAGAAGTACTGGATTCCGCAAGGACGCTCAGCCATCAAGGCGCAGCTTCGTGACTGCTCCTTCTGTCGCCGTCGCAGGGCCGCCCCTGTGCCACCGCGGATGGCTGATCTCCCTCGGGAGAGACTCGAAGCTGGACGGCCATTTCGAAACGCTGGTGTTGACTTCTTCGGGCCGCTGCATGTGAAAAGATTCAGGAAAACAGAGACCCGATACGGACTGTTGGTGACTTGTCTGGCGACGCGAGCTGTACATCTAGAAGTGGCCCACTCATTAGATACAGACAGTTGTATCATGGCCCTCAGAAGATTCTTTGCTCGCAGATCGCAGCCGGATGTCATCTTCTCAGACCGTGGGACAAACTTCGTCGGCAGCAACCGTGAGCTTCGTCAAGAGCTCCGAGGGGTTCTGGCGCAGATGCCAGAGAAACTGAGTTCCTACGAAATTGACTGGCGCTTCAATCCACCAGCCGCGAGCCACATGGGTGGGGTGTGGGAACGCATGGTCAGATCTGTGAAGACGTGCCTGCAAGTCGTAGTTGGCTCACAGGTATTGACGGACGAAGTCCTGCTGACCGTGTTCGCAGAGGTTGAACACATGGTGAACAGTCGGCCGCTTACCTACGTAAGCTCCGACCCAACTGACGCCGAGGCGCTAACACCCAATCACTTTCTGTTGGGTCACGCTTCTCATCATCTAGCGCCAGCTCTGACGAGAAACGGAGACTTGAGCAGTCGTCGGCGTTGGAGACAAGCTCAAGCAGTCGCTGAGCACGTGTGGCGGAGATGGACGCGAGAATACGTGCCGACTTTGGCGCGCAGAAGCAAGTGGCACCGAGAAACCAGAAACCTACGTGTTGGGGATCTGGTTCTCATGACAGACACAAATATGCCCAGGGGGTCGTGGCCATTGGCTCGTATCACAAGAGTATTTCCTGGAGAAGACGGCATAGTGAGGTCCGCTGAGCTGAGAACCTCTGGCGGGAGAATCTACACCAGACCTGCGATCAAGCTATGCTTCCTAGAAGAGGACTGTCAGTGACCTTGGCGTCGGAATCAAATGACGCCCAGGTCAACTCGCCAACGAGAGGCCGAACCATCGACCCTTCCGTCTGCTCCCAGTGGCCTCGCCATCGAGGGGCTGGGAGAGACAACACATCGGCATCTCCGCAACCGTGAGATAAACCAGCGGGAATTACACGATCCTGACACAACGCTTTCAAGCGCTGGAGGACCAAGGGTCCTCTGAGTCTGGAGGCTCTCCAGAGTCTCTCCATCTCCAGCGCGGGAGGCATTAGCCTCCGCGAGCGCTGCAGCGGCCTCCGCGCAGGCGGCGGTGGCCTCCTCAGCCGACTCAGCACGGGCGGCGGCAACCTCCTCGGCTACACCAGCTCGGGCGGTAGCTTCCTCGGATGTGGCGGTTTCTGCTTGGGCGGCAGCGATTCGTCTAGCAGCGACGACGTCGTCAGTCGCCTTGGTGCGTCGGTGGGGGTATACCACTGATCCCCATCATTAATCGTTGCTTAACAAAGTTGAAGTGTTTTTTATTTCTTCTGTTTCATGTTATATTTGCTGGTGTTTCAAAAAATAGCATCGTATTTGTTGGAATGTGAAATGGTTTATATGTGTCAGCGACGCGATGTGTACGGCAGCACGCCGGTTACCTTTCGTGAGTGTTGCCCTGCAGTGCAACACGGTGCGGGGGGATGTTAGCACCGGCGGCTGCAGGCCGGGCCGCCCGGGACCACCGAGCGGGCCATGTGGCGGCCGGCCGACCACGTGGCGCTCGGGGCTATGCCGGCACTGAGCTGGCTCATTGTAAGCGGCCCCGTGATTGGCTGTGTGGGCTCCTGCCCTCGGGGCGCCGGCGAGGTGACCTCGGGTCGGCGCACGGGGCTCGAGGGGAGTTCGTTCTGGATGCTCGGCGGGGAAGTGCTCGCTGTGTGGGCGGAAGTGGTGCTCTGGCTGTGGTGTGGTGGTGGTGCACAATACAGCAAGTGAAATATCTTAACTGGTGTGGAGAGGAGCTGGACCAGTGGAAAAAGGGACGAGACAGTGAACAGCAGCGAGTCTTCTCAGCGTGCGAGTAGCCGATCATTTCCTTCCATCCGGGACTCATAACACGGCCTCTTCCAGGGTGTGTGAGGGAGGCAGCCACAGTGTCTCGCCATCGAGTCACTGAGCTTAAACTCGTTCCCCGGGTCTTGCCATCGAGGCTCGGGTGCGGGGTCTCCGCTCAGACAGGGGTGCGACCAGTCGGCTCCGGCTAACCTTGCCATCGAGGCGCCGGAGTATCGGTTGATCTGTCCGATTACAGTGGTCTCGCCATCGAGAGGCTGGAATCGGGCAGCGGCTGGCGTCTTCCTCACCATCCTGATCTACCCATCGCTCTCCTACAGTCCTTGTCTATCATCCGGCTAAGTAAGTGTCGTTGGCGTGTGAAATACCAGAGGACACGTGGCGACACACTCCTTGAGACTGTGGTCAGCACCGTGATCGACCTCGCCCCGGACCAGCTCAGGAAACGGCACACGTGAGCAGGGGCTGAAGGAGAGGGCTGGTTGAATATGGGTTAGATGTTGGGGACGCATAATCTGAGGTTGCCTTTCTGACATGTATGGGTAAACGGGTGTTTGCTGAAGCATCATGCTGAGAGTTGAAAGTTGTTAAGATGGACTCTTGTCGCCTCCAAACGTTGAAGGTGCATGTAAAATCGTTGCACCAACGTTTATCTAAGGAATGGCATTGGTGTGGGGCGAATGGCAGCCATGAGCCAACGCCAGTTTTTTCTTACTCTAGAATATATTTTTACACGCCAAGATGAAAACCCGGCGGTGGCCTCTAGCCCTCGCACGACCAGGCCATTTCTCATAACACGAACGACCAGGGGGGGGGGGGTTGTTACGACCCCCCCCTGGCGTTTCGAAACGGAAGGTCGTAGAGCTTAGCGGAAAAAAAACAACGGATTGCTCTCAACGAGATCTCGCGATTGGTGGTATATTTTTTGGTCCTAGGTCAACATTTGACCTACTTTTGACCGGTCAAAGGTCAAATTTTCGGAAAAATAGACTTTTTTCAACTTTCGGCGGCGATTGCGGCAAAACGGTGGGAGATATCGACTTGAAACCTTCACTATCGTGTTCCTTGATCAATTCTCTATCGTTTGGTATGTATTTCGTTTCCCTAGCTCTAAAAATGGCGCGTTGGGAGCGCCGGAAGTCGGCAAGGTCACAGTCGGCGGCAGAAATTCGAAAAATCAAAATTTAAATTTTTGAAATCTAATTGTATTTTTGGATTTGGGAGGTCCATTTGCTTCCTATAGAAGCTAATATTGCTGCATATTCCCATCGAGGTGACAAGAATTAGCAAAATAGTGGTTCGGGCGCTTTTCAAAAATAGTACCGGACGCTGTTCCTCTTGTGACGTCATAGCTCCGTGACCTGACCTGACCCGGTCAAATTTCTTATACCATATGATAGCCAATACTTGCCCCAACATGCATGGGAAGTTTCATCACGATCCATCAACCGATGTCCGTACCACCGGCAGGAAACCTCGGGCGTTGGCACTCAGTTTGTGAAAATCCGGCCGGAGGCTGTACCTCTTATGACGTCATAACTCCGTGACCTGACATGACCCGATCAATTTTTTTCGGCAAAAGATGCGCAAAGGTTGCCCCAGAGGGTATTGAAAATTTCAGCCCGCTACGACAAGCCGTTTAGCGTGCACTTCGAAAAAACCTCAGGGGGGGGGGGGTTGATACAACCCCCCCCCCCCTAGGCGTTCTAGGGCTAGCTGCCCCTTTTACTATATTATTCGTAAAAGGTTCCATACTTCAGCTGTAGTGATACAATGGGTCTTTGTTCTGCAGGTGGGTACTGCTCGGATGTTCCGTGTTCATGTTCTGCTGCGGCCTTCCAATGTGCACCAGAGGCGGGCTGTATATTCTTACGGTGAGTTTTGTTCCAGTAGGATGACAATATAGGGCTGCTATTTGTGTAGTATTTATGTCTGCGAATATGTCCACGCTTGCAGTAATTTTTCCAATGCAGGGCACGCTATTACTTTGCCATGGATGGCAGGCAGGTGTGTTGAAGTGCACGGTCTGAATTACATTGGTTGATTTCATGACATATTGTGTAACTAAGAGATGTACAATGTACATGCAATTTTACTTCAAAATTTCACGCGATAACAATTCGTAATATTGTTTGTAGTCGTTTCTTGTGCAACTGAAGACCTCTCACCGCGTGACTCTCCATGCCTATTTTCCCAGCTGATGGACAACTACGCGGGCACGTTTTCTGCTCTGATCGTGGGCATGACGGAGGTGCTGGTGGTGGCGCACATCTACGGCGCCGACCGTCTGCTGGACAACATCCGCACCATGATCGGCCACTACCCGTTCCACTACAGCTGGTGGAAGTGGGCCTGGAAGGTCGTCTCGCCCACCATCGTCACAGTAAGCGCTCAGCTGCACACGCACAAAGGCAGATGATTATTTCAGTTGCGTAGCTTCTTGACGGTTCGCGACTTCCAGAATAATTATTTCAACTTTATTCATTCAACTACTCAAGCGCTGATATCAATAGTTATCAATAACAATAGTATCTGTCCCGTTTACAGCATCAAGAGCTCGTCTCGCCGAATACCTATCCCGCGAACATTACCTATCACTCGGTAAGCGCCTTGATTGGTAGGCAACCCGCAATGCCCGTTTGTCGTGCGTTGGCTAGGTACTGCAGCGGAGGTGGGAGCGGCGCAAAACGGTTTACCGTAGGATGCGCTGACAAGTGACATCAGTCAAGGATCGTGTCGATTAACTTATTCGTATGTGCCTCTTCTCTTGTTACAGGCGCTGTTATTATTTTCGTGGATAGACCACAAGCCGATCCAGTACGGCGACTATGAGTTCCCGCTATGGGCCACCGGCGTGGGCTGGCTCATCTCACTGACGTCAGTCGCCATGATACCCCTGGTGGCCGTCATCAAACTGGCCAGGATGGACGCTCGACTCACCCTAAAACAGGTTCGGCTGCTCTATATTTCAAAAGCGTGACGCTTTTATATTGCTTAGATTATCAAAACACTGAGCGGGTGTCGTAACTCGTAGCAATCAAAATAGCCAATGGGAATAATCTAATCTGCCAAAAATCTGTCAAATTTGCATAGCGGTAAAAGCCTGCCTAAGAGAGTCATGTATTGCCGTGTGTGCGTCAGTGCTTCCAGCCGTGTACGGTGTAGGTTTCAAGTGACAACGCTTCTATCATATACTCAGATAAAAAAGTCGACTAGCGTTTCGAGGACAACTCGTACATACTTCATTTTTAAAACACCCAAGTTTTTATTGGCGTGTCCAATAAACATAATGAGCAACTGACCGGCCTGTACGTTTTTATCATCGCTGAAAATCATCGGTACAGTGATTACCTATAGGTAATCAAAAGGTATTTTGTCAAAGTTAGAGGTATAGTCAAAAGGTATTTTGATATGCAATTAAACTCTTCCGCAGAGACTGCAGCGCCTGACACGACCTGACGAGACGTGGGGACCTGCGCTGGACAAGCACCGCATAGAGGCCAAAATGTCCGTCAGACGGGCCTCAGAAATAGCTGGAGGCCGGTCAGAGGGTAAGTGTTGCTGGCATCTCCGCCAATGGGACTTGAATTGTTTCGACGATTTATTTATACGAAATGGCTTCCTTTGTTATGACTGTGTCCGTCACAATTGTTATGTTAGCATAACCGCCAAAACCTATACCTACTCGTATGCTGATAATGATAATTATTAATTATTTTGAGGAACCATGTATTTGTTGAAGCTGATTGGTACATTTCAGATGTGGAGCTGAACTAGTCGCCCTGAAGCGCCGATCGAAACCGTCAGACGCCGGTGCATCGCCGGGAGAGCACGAAGCACAGCCCTGATGCGCTGCCACCTGCCATTACTGTCTGCTGAAGTCTGGCTGTGCTCCGTAATTGTTTGTTTTGTTGGGTTAGGCCCTTTCGGTCGACAAGACCATTGCAGAGCCGGAAGGATGATAGGAATTAGGGGGAGACATTGGTCTGGGCAGGCACCCTAGTGAGTCGCCGGGGCTGAGCCCGTCCAGAGGACAGGCCACCCAGCCCCAAGGCACTCACTGCACCCGGCTACGGGGTGCGCTCCCTCGGGAGCAGCGGTGCCGCTCCAAGGGAGCAGCCCGCATGAGATAAAGTTGCCTGTCCAGCCCGGAAGGGGGTGGCGGTGTGGAGGAGAAGGATTTCAGTATCCTGAGGATAGAAGCATGGAACGGTGCTCCGTAATGTTTTCCGAATTCATTTAGACGAAACTCGAGTGAAGTACCTAGGTCGTAGGACTTTGCATAGTTGTCTCGTTTTACAGACAAATGCCGGACGTAGCTTGTGAGAAGTGCTATTATGCGTAGTCATTTGATGTTTGTTATGGCTGAGTCTGTGACTGTGCGCGACTAATGTGAGCGTATGTTTACTTACAAGTGTAATATAAGCAACATGTAAAAACAAGACAACATATAAAAACCCGGCCCGATATCTGATTGTTTTATTTTGCATTGTTTTTCAAATGAAGTTAGACATCGATACGGCCCGCACGGAGGAACTCTTCTTGTCAGTGGCGGCGGAACACCTTCAATTAAGGGGGCCACCCGACTTTTGGTCCCATTCTTTCGACGGCCGCCCGTAGGGCTAATGTTAAAATGCAAAAATAAAAGGGTGCACGGTGCCCCGGTGCCCCCAACCCCCGTTCCGCCGCCTATGCTTCTAGTTCTACTCAGCTCCGTAAGGGCTTGCAGACATGAAACATTGCATAGATGAATAGGTAAAACCCATTATAGAGTTCAGTGGGTAAACCTTACCTTACCTAACCAGTAAAGTAACCATTAAAGGAAATAGTTCACTTTTTAACATGGGTTTTGAACTGGAATAGCAGTTCCGTAGCTTGGGCTGAGACGAGCATAAATCAGGAGCTTTTACAGCCCAACGATCACCCTAGGCAAAGATATTCTATTTCTCGTCCCGAAAAAGGTGTCTTGCGTTGAGGATGTGTGCCTTGCATATATTTCCATCCAGTATGAAAAGAGCATGGGTCCCGAAAATTCTTCAGAGAACTTCAAATTATCTACGAGAACTCTAGAGAAATTCTCGTACTGATCAATTAGGACATTCAGGGGAACATTATCAGATCGAGCAGATCGCCCAAATGCCGGTGGCTGCGATAATTTCTCTGTTTCTGGAGAATTTTCGGGACCCATGCTCTTTTCATACTGGATCGCGTGTGCCTTACAGAAACTGAAAAGTTCTTCCTATATCAAAATATAGAAAAAAAAATATTTTGTTATAAAAAGGTTTTATGTTCTTTGCTGATTATTTTGAACATAAAAAATAATAAATCGTTGCAAAGAAAAATAATTTTGTGAAAGTGAACTATTTCCTTTAACCAATATAAAATTTTGAAGCCTGTAAGGCCTTGGGGGATCTGAGGCCTCTTGCACCAAACTACCTAGCTAGGTAAAATCGAAAAAACCGGTTTCAGAATAAGCTAATCTAACGGTGGTAAATTTGTTTGCAATAGCCCAATACATAATCCTACATGTGCTTGCTAAATTTTGCACGCGAATTGTTACATTTGAGACTTAGACTGGGTATACGATGCAAAATAACCCAAGCATTGAAGCAAGAGGATTTTGGTGCAAGAGGCCTCTGATATGATTGAGCTCCTAAACATGAAAATAAATAGAGAAGGTGTTATCTTATCCATTGCACATGCTTCTTCTTTTCTTCTTTGCCGCACGTCACGTGGACGCGCCCGCAGGCGCGTCGGACGGGGGCTGATCGAGCGGCGGCTCGGACCGCCCCACCCGCCGAATGTAGTCGACTATCTTGCCGGCCGGCCCGGAGAGGACCTCGTCAAGGGATGGCAGGGGTCCCCCCCAGAGCCGGCGTCTCGTGGTGGCGAATGCTGGGCACTCGGTGAGAAGGTGGCGAACGGTGTCCTCGGCACCGCACTCCCGGCAGAGAGGGTCCGGGGTGAGCTCCAGGCGGTGGAGCGTCGCTCGTGCCAGGGGGCAGTAGCCGGTCCGCAACTGCGACACGGTCACTTGCCCCCAGCGCGGGAGGTCTTGGAGTCCAGGCGTGGGCTGGGGGTGCGGGTGCCGGTGTGCACGCGTGGCCTGCATTTCCCTGGCGCGCTGCCGTATGGCGGTTCGGGCGCTGGCCAGATCGATGGGCGTCTCCGATTGGGCACACTCGGCCGCCGCACGGTTAGCCAGCCTGTCTGCCGCCTCGTTGCCGGCGATGTCGGCATGGCCTGGGACCCACTGGAGGATGATGGCCGTGTTCTGTTCCCCCAGTGAGTCCATCGCGGCCCAGACGCGCTCGGCGAGGACCAGCTGCTGGGCCTCCGGTCCGCGTTGGAGTAGCTGAAGGCCGGAGAGGGAGTCGGTGCACAGCAGACATGTCTTGATGCGGCTCCTGGTCTCCCCCGGTTGTGCCAGCAGACAGGTGAACGCCGCCAACATCGCTGCGAGTTCGGCCCGCATACTGCTGCAGACCGAGCCCGCCGGCACCAATGTCTCCACTTCGCGGTTCTCCCGGTGCAGCTGGATCAGCGCACCGCCGCCTCCGTCCCTGGTGCCGGACTTGGCGGAGCCGTCGGACCAGATGGTGCAGTCCGGGTTGACCATGGCTATGGCCTCGAGAGCGGCAGCTTTCCTCACGGCGGGTGGGTCGTCTCTTCTGGTGGCGCGCGGGAGGGAGAGGCGGAAGGTGACTGCGTCTGCTGGGTTGGTCCACGGCGGCTGTTCCGGGACCAGGGCCAGCGGTTCCCGTGGGAGGTCCGCGGCGCCTCCTTGGCCATCCACTGACTGACCCGCCGGAAGCACGGTTTGAAGGGCAGCGCCGTGTCCTCGCTCGGGGGGTCCGGCGGCGGTTCGCCGCGCCTTCTGGCCTCAGTGCGCGCTCGCTGCCAGGCCTCATGAGCCCTGTGCTTGAGGCGTGGGCGGACGTGTCGCTCGGTGAGGGCTCTGGCGGGGTCTCCTGGCGGCAGTCTGGCGAGTCGCTCCTGCTCCATTGCTGCTATTTCCCTGCCTCTCACTGCGAGTGGTGGCAGGCCGGCCTCGGTGATGAGGGTCTCCGAGTTTGTGAGGCGGATGCAGCCAGTAATCACTCTGGCGCACTTGTGCTGCTCTGCCTCGAGCCGGGCCCGCACGAAGGGTGCAGCGTGAGTGGAGTAGAGGGCAGCTCCGTAGTCGGCCACGCTGCGGATGTACGCGATGTAGGCCGCACGCAGCGTGGCTTGGTCACTGCCGTATGACCTGCCCGCCAGAGCTGTCAGACAGCATCGGCGCTGTGCCATCCTCTTCTTCACTTCCTCGATGTGGTTGGTGAAAGTGAGCTGGCTGTCCAGGGTCAGCCCCAGGAAGGTCGGGTTCTTCTCGTGCGCGAGCTGGTCGCCTTTGAAGGTCAGTGTCGGGACGACCTTTCCGTTGACCTCCTTGGCGTGTAGCGAGAAGGTGGTGAAGACGCACTTGCTTGGGCTGGCCTCGACCTTCCACTTGTCCAGCCAGCGGGCGACTTGGTCCAGATCCGGTTGCAGCTGGTCGGCGCACGCCTGCAGCGAACGTCCAGTAGCCAGGAGGGCGGTATCGTCCACGTAGAGAGAGCGGGTGGTGTTGGTGTTGATGTCTTCATCGAGGTCATTGCAATAGATCAGCCACAGTAGCGGCGCCGTCACGCTGCCCTGCGGGAGGCCCTCTTGGAAGACGCGCTGTGATGAGCGGGCGTTTCCCCACCTGACACGAGCACGCCTATCCGTGAGCAGGGCCTTCACCCACCGCGTGGCGCAGCCAGGGATGCCCATCTTCTCCATCTTGTGGAACAGGCCGTCCCGCCATACACATTGCACATGCTCCACTTTGGAGTTCAAAATAACAAATTGCACACACTCCCATATTTTGTCCCACTATAGCATTCGGTGGTTTTTATTTTAGTGGTGGTTTTCATATTTCATGACGATCGTTACGGCGCAGGCTTGACATATCACTAGTGTTCTTTTGCACATCATCAGCTTTTAATATCACTTTTGAGTAATTAATCTTTGACTAAAATTGAGTGAAGAAGCAAAAATTATGAAAAATTTGGAAGGGAATTGGATGATAAATACTTATTAACACTTATTTTTCCTTTAATGAGGGGTAGAAATCAAATTTATCCGAGATACTGCTGAGATAGCATACGTACCCTGGTAAAATGAACACAAACATATTGCAACATCCGAGGCACTGTTTGTGCCTGCAAGCACAAGCAGGCCCATGTCGTCCCCTATCTCTCTGCGTGTCCACTAACACGAATGACGTCACGCATGTGGGCGGAGCTATGGGCGGAGCCTAACGCACGCGGGCATATTTACGTCTGGACAACGAGTTGCGGGGAAAAGTGCTGATTGTGTTGCAGTTTTAGGAGCCGGTGATTAGGCTGGATTTTTGGGTTACTTTTTCGTTCTGATTCATGTATTTCATAGTGTTTGGCTTTTGAATATTTTAGTTCTTTCAGATAAATATTACTTGCCTTACAACTTTTGTAAAAACGTTTCATTTTTTATAAGCCGACGTTCAGAGTCCTAAAAATATATCAGCACTACAATCATTGTAAACAAACAAATGGAGCACCACTTGGCTCTGTTCCAAGGCCATTTTTTAGTTTATCTGGTGGTTTTCTTGCTCTTGTACGTCGTTTTGTTGGATGTTTTGGATCCCTTAAGATTGACTTATATCATATTTAAGAAGCATGTTGACTGAAACAATCTGAAGTATCCAGGAGGCTGACAGAGGTCCTGACTACTGAGCAATATCAATATCAAGTTGAACAAGTTATGAAATTTTGGTTGATAAACGCAAGTTGATCGGGCTCATATATCAGCAAGAAAAGTAAAATTAAAAGAGCAATTATTGTCCAAAAACAAGCTATAATATTGCAGACTTTGGAGCAATACTGAAGAGCACGCTGAGCAGGATCATGCCAGAAAATGTTGACTGATGAGCGCATATTGATGTATTGGTATGAATATTGAATCATGATAACTTACAACAGCAAGATAAATTAGTGCTAACTATCAAGTTAAAATCTAGAATGAATGGACTTGGGCAGTTTTACTATGCTTAGATGCTATGCAGATTGTAATGTGCATCAGGTACTCAGTGTCTGGCAAATGAAACATGCGATCATTCCATTGCTACTGGAGGAGAAAGCTTGGCTCACGAAATCCACTTAATGTTGATTTTGATGTTAATCATCATCACTGTATTTCTTGAAAAAAGGATTGTAGTAAAATTGTCAATGTGACAATCCATGCAATGATGTGATCATATGTGTTCATAGTCATTCGTGATAGTCATTATTGGTCCAATATACAATGGCAAAGCTCTCAGTCTCAGTGTTTCTTCCTGTGGATGGCCAGCAGTGACTCAGAGCTTAGAAGTATTAGTTTTCTTCACAGGGCTGGGATAAAAAGTACTGAGGGTAATCTTCCACCAAGGAACTCTACTTTGACATGGTATGAGATGTAGGCACAAGTAGGTAGGTGCTCAGTTCCTATAGTCAGTAGTTGTGTATGTTTAGTCGGGTTAGCTTAGATCAGGTTGTTAGTTTTTTAATTTGCCAAATGTCCATAAAAATGTGACCTGAGCAATGAGCATACCTGAACCTGACTAACCTGACAGCTGACCTAACCTCAATCATCACACATATTTGCAGCCTACCCAAGACCTGCATGGCATGGTAGCACCCAGTTATAGGTAGGTACTCACCCTAACTCAATCTTACCTGCTAACCTTCAACTTGCCAAAAGTTAGCTCACATTGCCAAGCTGTGTCCAGGGAAACAGTCAACTGAGGTCTGAGGAACTGGCTCATTGGGTGGCTGGTGTGAGTCTGTGCATTTAAAGTGTTTCTTCTCTGAAGCTGCTCTGCACTGCTGTATGTCATGTTAGATGCTCAGAAAATGTGGGAAATGATTACTAAGCTACTTTAGTGCTTTGTTAATGCTCGAGACATGAACAAGTACAGATCCTGCAGGGTACAGCTATGAGTTAGGTGCTAGGTGAGTATGTTATGTGAATGTGCTGTTCCCTGTTTGACCGTAAGTATACAAACAAGCACAGGGTCACAGTTATATTCAATCTCCACAAATACATACAACAAAAACGGCCATATAGCCTAACTCCGAACACACCACAGATAACTTAAGCCTTTGAAGGCACAAAAATGTTTTGATTAACAGGACAGGTTTACAATATATCCTCTGTCCTTGGGGGATCTTGCTGCCAAGTTGAGGTATGATGACTGAACTTCAGGATTGATCAACCATTTCTTAGCCACGTCTTATATACGAGAAAGACCAAATGCTTGTTTGTTTTGATTTACAGGACATGTATACAATATATCCTCTGTCCGTACTCGTAGGGGATCTTGCTGCCAAGTTGAGGTACGATGACTGAACTTCAGGATTGATCAACCTTTTCTTAGCCACTGCTTATAAGCGAGAAAGACCAAATGCTTGTTCGTAAACTGCGTTGAAAATTTGATGATCCACCTTCAATTCTGACATGAAGGCACAAATGAAATAGTTTCCTCTCCTTTTGGAATACACAAAGCAGAATATTTAATAAAGATGAATTACACTGACGCTTATTCGCTTCATATTTTGTAACAAACGCGCTAAAACTGCAATATAACAGCACTATATGCTTCTTGACAAAATGCAATAGTATTAAAAATTTAGCCCTGATGGCATTCATTCTTGGTGGAAACGTAATTACAAAATATTTTGTAGTAACTATTAAATTCCGGCCGAAAACAGTGCACGGTTTAAAAAAGAATCATTCCAATGACGGTCCATTCTTGCGGTCCTGAAATCGCCACTATTTCCGGCCTCTCCAACGCAACTCGTTGTCCAGACGTAAATATGCCGCACGCGGCGCATATTTACGTCTGGACAACGAGTTGCGGGGAAAAGTGCTGATTTTGTTGCAGTTTTAGGAGCCGGTGATTAGGCTGGATTTTTGGGTTACTTTTTCGTTCCGATTCATGTATTTCATAGTGTTTGGCTTTTGAATATTTTAGTTCTTTCAGATAAATATTACTTGCCTTACAACGTTTGTAAAAACGTTTCATTTTTTTATAAGCCGACGTTCAGAGTCCTAAAAATACATCAGCACTACAATCATTGTAAACAAACAAATGGAGCACCACTTGGCTCTGTTCCAAGGCCATTTTTAGTTTATCTGGTGGTTTTCTTACTCTTGTACGTCGTTTTGTTGGATGTTTTGAATCCCTTAAGATTGACTTATATCATATATAAGAAGCATGTTGACTGAAAACAATCTGAAGTATCCAGGAGGCTGACAGAGGTCCTGACTCCTGAGGCGCACCTCCTGAGCAATATCAATATTGATATCAAGTCAAAGTTGAACAGGTTATGAAATTTTGGTTGATAAACGAAAGTTGATCGGGCTCATATATCAGCAAGAAAAAGTTAAATTAAAAGAGCTTATTGGCCAAAAACAAGCTATAATATTGCAGACCTTGGAGCAATACTGAAGAGCACGCTGAGCAGGATCATGCCAGAAAATGTTGACTGATGAGCGCATATTCATGTATTGGTATGAATATTGAATGATAACTTACAACAGCAAGATAAATTAGTGCTAACTATCAAGTTAGAAATCTAGAATGAATGGACTTGGGCAGTTTTACTATGCAGTATGCTTAGATGCTATGCAGATTGTATAATGTGCATCAGGTACTCTGGCTGGCAAATGAAACATGCGATCATTCCATTGCTACTGGAGGAGAAAGCTTGGATCACTAAATCCACTTTATGTTGATTTTGATGTTAATCATCACTGTATTTCTTGAAAAAGGATTGTAGTAAAATTGTCAATGTGACAATCCATGCAACGATGTGATCATATAATGTGTTCATACTTCATAGTCATTCGTGATAGTGATTATTGGTCCAATATACAATGGCAAAGCTCTCAGCCTCAGCGTTTCTTCCTGTGGATGGCAAGTACTGACTCAGAGCTTAGAAGTATTAGTTTTCATCACAGGGTTGGGATAAAAAGTACTGATGGTAATCTTCCACCAAGGAACTCTACTTTGACATGGTATGAGATGTAGGCACAAGTAGGTAGGTGCTTAGTTCCTATAGTCAGTAGTTGTGTATGTTTAGTCAGGTTAGCTTAGATTAGATTGTTAGTTTTTTTTTTTTAATTTGCCAAGTGTCCATAAAAATGTGACCTGAGCAATGAGCATACCTGACTAACCTGACAGCTGACCTAACCTCAATCATCACGTACATATTTGCAGCCTACCCAAGACCTGCATAGCAGTAGCACCCAGTTATAGATAGGTACTCAGTACTCACCCTAACTCAATCTTACCTGCTAACCTTCAACTTGCCAAAAGTTAGCTCACATTGCCAAGCTGCATCCAGGGAAACAGTCAACTGAGGAATTGGCTCATTGGGTGGCTACTGGCTAGTGTGAGTCTGTGCATTTAAAGTGTTTCTTCTCTGAAGCTGCTCAGCACTGCTGTATGTCATGTTAGATGCTCAGAAAATGTGGAAATGATTACTAAGCTACTTAAGTGCTTTGTTAATGCTCGAGACATGAACAAGTACAGATCCTGCAGGGTACAGCTATGAGTTAGGTGCTAGGTGAGTATGTTATGTGAATGTGCTGTTCCCTGTTTGACGATAGTAAGTATACAAACAAGCACAGTGTCAGTTATATTCAATCTCCACATAAACATACAACAAAAATGGCCATATAGCCTAACTCCAAAGTCCGAACACACCACAGATAACTTAAGCCTTTGCAGGCACAAAAATGTTTTGATTAACAGGACAGGTATACAATATATCCTCTGCCCTTGGGGATCTTGCTGCTAAGTTGAGGTACGATGACTGAACTTCAGGATTGATCAACCTTTTCTTAGCCACTGCTTATATACAAGAAAGACCAAATGCTTGTTTGTTTTGATTTACAGGACATGTATACAAATATATATCCTCTGTCCTTGGGGATCTTGCTGCTAAGTTGAGGTACGATGACTGAACTTCAGGATTGATCAACCTTTTCTTAGCCACTGCTTATGTACGAGAAAGACCAAATGCTTGTTTGTAAACTGCGTTGAAAATTTAATGATCCACCTTCAATACTGACATGAAGGCACAAATGAAATAGTGAACAATATTGATATTGATATACACTGACGCTTTTCGCTTCATATTTTGTAACAAACGCGCTAAAACTGCAATATGACAGCACTATATGCTTCTTGACAAAATAAGAAAGTAGTAAAAATTAGCCCTGATGGCATTCATTCTTGGTGGAAACGTAATTACAAAATGTTTTGTAGTAATTATTAAATTCCGGCCGAAAACAGTGCACGGTTTAAAAAAGAATCATTCCAATGACGGTCCATTCTTGCGGTCCTGAAATCGCCACTATTTCCGGCCTCTCCAACGCAACTCGTTGTCCAGACGTAATATGCGCACGCGGCAGTCCAAGCCGCCATATTTGAATTTATATTTTAATAGAATCTTGCCGATATTTTGGGTGAAGTCAATTTATATGGATAGCTTGGTGACAGTTTAGCTATACGAATAATAATTTATTGGATGTGCGTATATTCAGCTTGAAATTGCAATTAAAGTTCCGCACCGCATAGATTCGAACTGGGGACCTTTGGAACACTGCGCGGGCACGCTAACCACTACACTACCGCGACCGCGCGGCGGCCGGCGGCAGGGAGGCTGCGGAGACATGGGGGGACATTTTACGCTTTTGTGAAAAAAGCAAAAGATTTAGCGAAAAACACGTAATAGATAACTTGCAGAAAATTGTCTGCTCTTTCAGATAAGATACTTAGGTTTGATATATCTTGTGCAGACTTCATTCTACAGTGCTTCGAAAATCGCTCATTTACGGGGCTTCGAGACTTGACTCCAAATGACGTCACGAGCTGACGTCACGAAAAGGTAGAATCGCCGGACGACCCTACCTGGTATATAGGGCCTTGAGCACAGCACACACAGCTGTGGAGTTCAAGTTGTGTACTTATTATGTCCAGAAAAGCTTTAGATTATGATGCTCAATCGAATTTGAGGCAAATTTTCGATCAACAGTGTGCACTGATCTACTGTTGAGGAGGGATACCAATACCAAGACTTGCGACAATGTCCAGTCCGGTATGTTTTAGAATGTGTTTGATAATAGTTTGCTTGTAGGTGAAATCATGTAAGTGTGAGCATCATGCATACTGTGCCACATTAGATTGCATCAAAATTATAACCAAATGATAAAATCCTCTATGTGCATTATTGTTATGGTTGCGGGATTTGCGTGTTGTTTGGTCGACGGTATGTTAATTGTGCAGTACCTATTAACCTATTAATTCCTCACTTCTAGCACACATCAATATTGTCAGCAGTCAGCACTTCTGCTCAGTTGTGTGATGTACATGATAAGGTTTCAGCTGCAGCGCCAGCAGGCAGTGGAGAAGGAACTGTTTTTTTTTTTTGTTTAGTCATGATTTAATAAGTTGGTACTTGGGTAATGTTTTTCTTTTTAATCTATCGATCATGATGGGTGATGACTGAGTATCATTTCCCCAGGTATCTTAGGAGCCTGAATCGTTCCATGCTCAGCCTCTGTAAACTTTGTTAAAATGAGTTCAAGTTGTGGTGCTCCCTCAGGGTTCCTCGTCCTCTGGGACAACTGTGCAGGAGTACAGTGTGCGGGTGCCCAAGACACAGCACAAGCAGAACTGTGTGATGCAGTTCAACAGCTCGCTGCTGGTCGACTTCACTAAGTGGAATCAGGTGAAGATGGTTCGCGGGTTCCAGTCAAGGCCGAGGCAGGTCCGGAAGATCCGAAGTGAGTAATTTACAAGCAATGAGAGTTTCACACATTCCTGACTTGGTATAACTACTCATGTGTCATAACGTCTCATAGATTTGCTCATGATAAGAGTAGCAGTGCCTTGACATTCAAGTCATGCCGGTCCCGTAGCTCAGTTGGTTAGAGCGTTGGACTCCGCGTGGTGAGAGCACGCGTTCCCGGTTATGACAGTCCGGGTTCGAAGCGCGACGGGCGCTCGACTTTATGGGCCTCCTGACAGGTATGGTTGCGGTTGGTGGCAGGCCGTAGCCAGGCGAAGTCGACGAGGGGACCGGCCGTGCGCGGCTTTGTGCGCACGTTAAACTTTGGACTCTAAATTCTGCCATAGAATCGGAATTGCGCGATCGGAGGGTAGAGGGCAGGGTCATCGCAACAAGCTTCGCTTAGCGGTGGCTCTGTCCTTGTGAATCCTTCCCATCAAAAGGTTCGGACTAAATTTATAAAAAAAGTAGAGAGAACTCGACCATCAAGCATTGAAATTCAATGGAATGCCATTTTTATCAGACCAGAAGTGGTTCTTCATGCTTCATTCTTGTTTGATCCAATATGTTGGATGTCAAAGTGTAAGATGCTGCAGTTTTTGTTGTTATGTGAAGTACTACCTGCAAGTTATAACAGATCTTAGTTGCTACTTACAACCTTCACTTGCTAGTGTATGATTTGTATCAAAGTGTGACTTGTTCATTACGATGCTGTAAATGATATCTGTTTGTCAGGTTTGGTGCAGGCAGTGAGTTCGGTAAGGACATGCGCGAGGAGGCCGCCGCAAGAAGCTCGGTATCGTCGCCAAGAAGATCAAACCGGACTCCTATCCCTGGCTGATGAGAGTCGTGGCAAGAACGGCAAAAAGTCAGTACCAACAGGCTGGGAGGAATATTGGTCACCGCAGCATCACTGTCATATCAATATGCATTATGAGCCCATTAGCATCGACTATATGAT
>NW_024883857.1:0-30000 GCF_019059575.1 Amphibalanus amphitrite
AAACACGCAGACCGCATACGGCTCAACATCACAAAACACTCACGAACACTTAACATCACACTCCCCACCATTACTCCAACGCAGCGCCCGGTGGCGTGGTGGGGCCAAAAATATCCAAGACTTCTCCTCCTCCTTGACAGCAAAAAATCCTCCTACAGCAACATAGAATACAATCACTTTTCAACGAGTTCATGGCACAATACCAAAACTACACGCACTTCTACACAGACGGGAGCAAATAAACGAACGAACGGCAGCGGCGGCGATCAGTCGTACGGAGCTCGCGCTAACACGACGGTAAGACCAGACTGCCAAACGGCACATCAA
Organism: Amphibalanus amphitrite; assembly: GCF_019059575.1. NCBI lineage: Eukaryota > Metazoa > Arthropoda > Thecostraca > Balanomorpha > Balanidae > Amphibalanus > Amphibalanus amphitrite. Next base: position 328 of record NW_024883857.1, read on the forward strand.
TCTTCTCGGCTGAACTATTCGCATTCGAGCAGCATTTCAGAAAATCAAAAAAGATAATATAACTAGAGCGATAATTATCTCCGACTCTCTATCAGCCTTGCAATCAATTTCACAGACCTATCTCAAAAACACCCACTTATTACAGAAATCCTTAAAATAAAAAACACACTAACCAGCTACCGATTCTTCTCTGGATCCCGTCCCACATGGGCATACCATTAAATGAATATGTTGACAAATTAGCAAAAGAAGCCCTAACCCTAGAAAATATCACAAACATCCCTCCAAATCCAGATGACTTTCTGTTAACAATTCCAAAACAAATAAAATTAGTGAATCAAAAAATCTGGGACGAAACAAACACAAGTCTAAAACAAATACATCCAAAAATAGAATGGTGGAATTCTGTAAACCAACCATCAAGAACAAAGGAAAGGTGTCTAAGCAGACTTCGTCTTGGTCACACAAAAATAACACACTCTTTTATTCTCTTAGATCAAATTCCACCACATTGCCCCGATTGTAACACCCGAATAACAATAAAACATATTCTATTAGATTGCCAAAATTACAACCAGCAGAGACAAACAATCATTAACTATTGCACCAGAAATAACATCAACTTCAACCTAACAAATTTACTCGGAGATAAATATCCTCAGTTAATTACTCATCTTTTCGACTTCTTATCAAAAACCGGACTAGAAAATCAAATTTAAAAAAAAAACTGCTCTCGCTTAGCAGAAAAGGAATAATCAGACACGGCCTTGGCTCTAAAAGAGACAAGCAATGTTGGGTAAATTTTCTGGCACAGGCGCACATTCCGGCGATGTGCAGCCATGTGCCAGAAAATTACGATCTCTTCTCTCTTAAAGAGAGAGGAGAGAAAAAGAAAAAGGAAATGAAAGAGTGAAAAAAAAAAACAAAGAGAAAAAAAAAATAGAGAGAGAGAAAAAAAAAGAGAGAAAAAATCTAGAGAGAGAGAGAGAAAAAAAAAAGAAAGAAAAGACAAAAAAAAAAAAAAAAGATAAAAAAAGATAAAAAAAGAGAAAAAAAATCGAGAGAGAGAGAGAGAAAAAAAAAAGAAAGAAAGAAAAGACAAAAAAAAATAGAAAAAAAAAGAGAGAGAGAGGAAAAAAAAAATGGATACATGTATATATGTACGTGCAAATGAAAAAAGTGTCTTTTTTATGTTTGAATGTACGCATCAATCGTTTTCGTCCACTGCACAAAGCAAAGCAGCAACAGCGCGCCGGCGGACCGGCCCGGGGGGCGGGGGCGGCCATAACCGCCGCTCGGGGAAGCTGCCGGCCCCCCGGGCTGGCCCCAGACATCATCCAGGAGGAGGCGAGTTGGCCTGGGGGTGGGGGCAGCACGGACTTCAACTCGGGGGCTGCTGCCCGCCCCCGGGCTGGCTCAGAAACAAGCAAAGGACGAGCGGTGGGCCGGTCTGGGGGGGCCGGGCGGCGCGGACTTCAACTCCGAGAGCGCTGCCCGCCCCCCCCCCCTCGACCGACTTCTAACAACATCTCGAGAAGCAACGGGCCGGTCTGGGGGCCGGGCGGCGCAAGCTTCAACTCCAAGAGCGCTGCCCGTCCGCCGGACCGGCTTCTGACAGCGCTCGGAGGTCCGGGGGGCAGGGCATTGCTGACTTCAACTCCGAGAGCGCTGCCTGTCCCCCGGGCCTACTTCTAACATCTGAAGAAGCAACGGGCCGATCTGGGGGGCGGGCCGGCGCAAACTTCAAACTTCAACTCCGAGGGCGCTGCCCGTCCCCCGGACCGGAATCTGCCATCACATCTGGGAGAGCAACGGGGCGGTCTGGGGGGGGGGGCGGTCTGGCGCGAACTTCAACTCCGAGAGCGCCGCACGTCCCCCGGGCCGCCCCCAGAAAAGAAAGGAGAAAAATGAGGTAAAAAAAAAAAAAAAAAGCATCAGCAGCTAAAAAAAAAAAAAAAGAAAAAAAAAAAGAAAAAAAAACAGAGAGAGAAAAAAAAAAGAATCTGCAGCTCAAAAAAAAAAAAAAAAAAAAAACAGACAGAGAGAGAAAAAAAAACCGCTCTCGCTTAGTAGAAAAGGAATAATCAGAAACGGCCTTGGCTCTAAAAGAGACAAGCAATGTTGTGTAAATTTTCGGGCACAGGCGCACATTCCAGCGATGTGCAGCCATGTGCCAGAAAATTATTATCTCTTCTCTCTCAAAGATAGAGGAGAGAAAAAGAAAAAGAAATGCAAGAGTTAAAAAAAAAAAAGAGAAAAAAAAAGACAGAGAGAGAGAGAAAAAAAAAAGAAAAAAAGAGGAAAAAAAAGTGGATACATGTATATATGTACGTGCAAATGTGAAAAAAGTGTTCTTATATTTGAATGTACGCATCAATCTTTTTCATCCAATGCACAAACGAAGCAGCAACAGCGCGCCGGCGGGCCGGCCCGGGGGGCGGGGGCAGCAATAACCGCCGCTCGGGGATGCTGCCGGCCTCCCGGGCTGGCCCCGGACATTATCCAGGAGGAGGCGAGCCGGCCTGGGGGCGGGGGCAGCACGGACTTCAACTCGGGGGCTGCTGCCCGCCCCCGGGCTGGCTCAGAAACAAGCAAAGGATAAGCCGGGGGCCGGTCTGGGGGGCCGGGCGGCGCGGACTTCAACTCCGAGAGCGCTGCCCGCCCCCCCCCCCCGGACCGGCTTCTAACAACATCTCGAGGGGCAACGGGCCGGTCTGGGGGCCGGGCGGCGCGAGCTTCAACTCCGAGAGCGCTGCCCGTCCGCCGGACCGGCTTCTGACAGCCCTCGGAGGTCCGGGGGGGCAGGGCGTTGCTGACTTCAACTCCGAGAGCGCTGCCTGTCCCCCTGGGCCTACCTCTAACATCTGAAGAAGCAACGGGCCGATCTGGGGGGCGGGCCGGCGCAAACTTCAAACTTCAACTCCGAGAGCGCTGCCCGTCCCCCGGACCGGCATCTGCCATCACATCTGGGAGAGCAACGGGGCGGTCTGGGGGGGGGGGGGCGGTCTGGCGCGAACTTCAACTCCGAGAGCGCCGCCCGTCCCCCGGGCCGCCCCCAAGAAAAGAAAGAAGAAGAAAAAAAAAAGAAGCTAAAAAAAAGAAGAAAAAAAAAAACAAAGGAGCTCAAAAAAAAAAAAAAAAAAAAAAAGAAGGGCAAAAAAAAAAAATGATGAAATAATTGCCCTTAAAAAAAAAAAAAAAAAAAATGAGTGTTTGTATATTCGTGTGTATTAACGTGTACATTTCAAAAGAGGCAAAAAAAAAAAAAAAAATGAAAAAAAATGAAATAAAAGCCCACAAAAAAAAAACAAAAAAAACAAAAACAAATAAAAGCCAAAAAAAAAAAATATATAAAAAAACCGAAAAAAAAAATGTTCGTTTGTCACAACCGCAGATCACCCGCCGAAAAAAAAAGACATGAAGATGAAAGCGAAGATGAAGAACAAGCTGATCCACAGTTCTGGTGCGCTACGCCTAGCACGCCATGGCGGTGCCAAGCGCACCCAAGAACACAAGGAGACCCGCGACGCTCTCAGGGCGTAAATGGAGAACGCCACCCGCAACGACGCCAGCCACACCGAGCACAACCCACAAAACTCAAGCTCGGCCGACATCGCTTGTTAGCGGCAGGCCAGGTACCACAATAAAGCAATAAAGCGCTGAAGGTAGGTACCACCAATTACTCGCCAAGATGACGGGACGTGGCAAGGGCGGCAAAGGATTGGGTAAAGGAGGAGCTAAGCGGCATCGTAAAGTTTTGCGTGATAACATTCAGGGGATCACCAAACCTGCTATTCGACGCCTGGCTCGTCGTGGCGGTGTCAAGCGCATCAGCGGCCTCATCTACGAGGAGACGCGCGGCGTTCTCAAAGTGTTCCTGGAGAACGTCATCCGCGACGCTGTCACCTATACCGAGCACGCCAAGCGCAAGACGGTGACCGCCATGGACGTCGTCTACGCTCTGAAGCGCCAGGGCCGCACACTGTACGGCTTCGGCGGTTAAGCGGAATGCCTCGCGACGAAAGCCCCACGAACAACAGGCCTTTTTAAAGGCCACACTTAATCTGAAAGATTTTCACCGATTGATTGTATTACATTATTGAGACGCCAATCATCCCCGAAGGATATCTTCGTGATAAAATTCGGAAACTGCTCCCTCGCACATTCCGTACTATTTTCCGAATATTCTTCGGCAAGGCACCTATGTGTCCATGAGAAAATTCGGAAAAGCGATTGACACCAGTCCCGTGTCGACCTGACGAACGGTACTCCGTCACAGCCCCTTAAGCCAGGACCAGGGGGGTACGCTCCGGCTGTTAAGCATTATGAAAAATGGTGACAGACGTTTGTGGAGGATTGTCGACGAACTCTTGTTCCGTGAGCAGTACTTACACGCTAGCGGAAAATTCACCAATCAGCGCTCGGCGGTACTCGACGCTGATTGGTCCGACGCTCGTGACGAAATTGCGGGGGACCGCAGTTATTCTCTATGGACCCGAATAGGCTTTTGGATTTCGGAGGGGTTTCTTTAAAATTATATGCTGTTTCGAGCTGTTTTCGAGTTGAAATATATTTCTTATGACTGTTACCTATATAATGGCACCATAAAATCATGATTTTGATAAATATTACCGATGAAATATCGGCCGAAAAGACATGCTGTCATGGTACGGACTGCCCTGCGGCTGATGTGGGGTCCCTAATGCCAGCGTATGGTAATAATGGGGTGACGAAGGGTTATTGGAGACTCTTAGAGCCCCATCAGCATTCAGCATAGGGTCATCAGAGGCCGGGAACGTCCATCAGGGGTCTGAGTAGGCCTGTCATAGGGGCATACATGACACATCATGGCCCATGGGTCAATGTAGATCCATGGGGCCGTTGAAGGGCCAGCATTGTTCAGCGTGGGCTCGCAATTACCTCTGATGGGCATATGCCGTGCCCCGATGGACTAACGCTGGCCCCTGATGAACCATCACCAGCCCCTGATAGGTCTACAAAGCCCACTGCTGGGTCTAAATTGCATTCAGCATAGGGTCATCAGAGGCCGGGAACGTCCATCAGGGGTCTGAGTAGGCCTGTCATAGGGGCATACATGACACATCATGGCCCATGGGTCAATGTAGATCCATGGGGCCGTTGAAGGGCCAGCATTGTTCAGCGTGGGCTCGCAATTACCTCTGATGGGCATATGCCGTGCCCCGATGGACTAACGCTGGCCCCTGATGAACCATCACCAGCCCCTGATAGGTCTACAAAGCCCACTGCTGGGTCTAAATTGGTCACTGATATGCCCAAATGGGCCACTGAGAAACCCGTACAACATCCCCTGACTGCACCTGCTGGACCAGTGCCGTCCTCTCATGGGCCCACCACAGCTCTTGAATGACCTTTTCAAGTCCCTTGAAGTGCCTTTATTGGCCTAAATGGCCCCTGATTGGCTTATGTGGTCCCTATTGGTCCTATATGGCCCCCATGAGCCCTCAACGTCCCTAGACGGCCTTACATTATATGTCACTGGGCCCTGTTGGGTCAGCACCGGCCCCTGATAGGCTTGCACTGGACCCACCGGGCCTATACCGACCCATGAAGGGCCTATGTCGAGCCCTCATGGGCCTCCGATGACCACACGCCGGCATGTGTGGCCCCATCAGCAGTGGTCCGTCTATCCCATGTACTTACGGTCTTTTTGGTCGATGTGTGACACCGGTAGTATATAGAAATGTTATGATTAAATGTCGTTATTACACAGTCAAAAGTCACAGAAAGAATATCCAAGCTCAAAAATGGCCTCAAACCCAACAAAAACTGGTACAAATCCCCTTCAAAAGCCGTAAGTCTATTAAACGCCATAGGGGAATAGCTGCAGTCCCCCACAATTTCGTCACGAGCATCGGGCCAATCAGCGTTGAGTATTGCCGAACGCCGATTGGTCGATTTCCGCTAGCCTGTAAATGCTGCTTGCGGATATAGTTTTGAACAAAAGAGGGTCGCGGCTACTAATTATCGCTTGTCACCACTTTTTCGTCGGGAGCGTTCTACCTGGTTTATATAGCCTTGGCCAGGACCATGTTTTCTGGTATTTGTCACGAAATTGTACCACCGTAGATAATCCGGGAACTGGGTGCAACATCGTGAGACTTTTCGTGAATCGTAGATGGCGCCAAAGTAGGGGCAGACGGGACCCGAGACCGGCACCGCGGGGGGTGGGGTGAGGGGCGGGACTGACAGGGGTCGTCGCGCGGAACTGTCCTACGGCCAGCGCCGAGCATCTAGCCTCGGGCCCGCATCCCTGCCCCAGGCGCGACCAGAGCTCCCGGATGTTCCGGCTCACTGCCGCGCCCCAGCGCGTCAAACTTCGTGAGAAAATTCGGAAACTGCTCCCTCGCACTCTCCGTACTATTTTCCGAATATTCTTCGGCAAGGTACATATGTGTCCATGAGAAAATTCGGAAAAGCGATTGACACCAGTTCCGTGTCAAAATGACACACGGTGCGGTGTCAGAGTCCTGTGAGCTGGTTTTCCGGTTTTTCTCACGAAAATGTATCACCGTAGACTTGTCGGGAATGGCGTACAATATCGTGAGACTTTTCGGAAAACCACCTTCCAGCACACCTTATGGGCGTTCACGTTTTCTCTCACGAACTAATACCACCGTAGATAATGCGGGAAATGGGTACAACATCGTGAGACTTTTCGTGAATCATAGATGACGCTAATGTACAGCAACCGCTGCAACTGTGAATGGAGCATATGGCTGGTAGGGACAGCACCTGCCATGCCTGACAGGCGTGGCAGGGACTGCAATGCATGCATCCATAAATATGCGTCTTTGACAGCTCATGTGACATGTAACATATCTTCAACGAATTGGATTCCATAGTCCGGTTCAGGTTGGTACGATCTGGTGTCAGTATGCATGTTACTAGCTTGATGTTCATCATTAAAGTTTATATGTTGGCCGTCTGCACCTCCGAGCTCTCGTCCTGGACTGCTCAACCATCTGTGGATATGTTGTCCTGCGAGACAGCCCCGTCCCCTCCCTCCCTCTGTGAACAATGCGTGCCTTATCTCGGCTCGGCCTTGCCCGGTCCCCTCCCCCCCCCTCCCTGGACTCGGGCCGCGCTCTCAGTTCTCTGCCGCGCCACGCCTCGGGTCTCCTCACACCCCTCTGCCCCGACCCTCCCTCCCCGAACCGACAATCATCTTCCGGCTCACCACGTTCGAGCCCCTGACAGCCAATAGGTTGGCCCCGTTACTGATGAAGGTATCTTTCCGTGAGGATTACATTGGGTACTGAGATGTGACCATGACAAACAGTCCGACAGATACATCACATGAGTATATTTCCGTGAAAAAAATTCGGAAGCGTCGCCGTGTCATTTCCGATGCTGTGTTCCAAGTATTCTTCGCAAAGATATGTTTCCGTGAGGATTTTATTGGAGACTGGGATGTCACCATGAAAGACATCCCGCCAAATACACCATTAGAGTGTATTTCCGTGAGAAAATTCGGAAGCGGCTCAGTCTCTTTTCGCTGCTGTGTTCCGAATATTTGTTTCGCAATGGTATGTTTCCGACCCGTGAGTTTTATAAGGGAGACAGAGATGTCACCATAAAAGGCATTCCGCCAAATTTACCATAGAAACACATTTCCGTAAGAATATTCGGAAACCTTGCCCTTTCTGTACATTTCTCTGATTATTCTTCGATAAAGGTATGTTTTCGTGAGGATTGTATGTGAGAACCCATTAGCGCTCAGTGTCCTCATATGAGGACACCCGAAACAGCCAGACGTGGCGCACACCGGGTATATGTTAGACGCCTTAGAACCTCGCCAACGTGTCGAGAAGGTCTTTGTCGACCACCTGGGTCCCGCTATGTTTGTTTCCCTTCACCCTCTTGTATTTGATAAGCGCTTAAATTTAGCGATTTTCAGACATTGAGACCCTCGTCGGCTTATTTGGCTTCCATTCAACTGTGAACATAGTTACGTCCAAATTGACTCCACTTATTGCTCAACGGATTATGTAATACACATATAATCGTATTCTCATCGGCCATTTCTAGAATTCTGGCGATCTGGAGAGCGCCAAATTTAGATATCATCAAATGAGGACATTGGGCGGAAAGCGGCGGGCCGGCCGGCCGCCTCGGCCGCCGAGGTGTGGGAGGGCGGGGCGGCGGTAAGGGGACCGCCGGGAATGCGAGGGGGTGACGCTATGGGGAGACCCCTGGGGTGTTCAGGATGGGGTGGCAGTGAGGGGAGACTGGGAGGGGGGGGGCGGAAGTGAGCCCTGAGACGCTAGCGTCAGTTTCCACCCGTGTGTTGGACTGCGAGCTGAGTGTTTGCGACCTTGATGATAAGATACGCTTTTAGATACGTTTTATTTTACGCGGGAGTGTGGTCGATCTCTCCCGTCTGTACCTTATGTGAGTTGTGACGGGCCGTCCGCGCCGCCGCGCGCCGGCGTCTCGCCCGTACTGGACCGCCCGGATTTCCTCACCGGGATGAACCCGGACGCGCCAGAAATGCAGGTTAGTGGGGACCGAGAGGGAGTGGAATTTGTAAATATAAGTACGTCAAACTCTTCCTTCGAAAAAATAAACACCGGCCGACGGCTGGAAAATTCCACCGGCCGGCCCGGCGGCAGTGTGTCGGGCGGCGGGGCGGGGTTTCCCCGTCCAGCGGCCGGCAGCGCTGAGCCGAGTCGTTCCCACGGTCTGGCGGCCAGCTGGGTGGGGGCGGGGTGGGGAGTGGGGCGGCCGATTGCCAGCCGCTTCTCCACGGGCAGGTGCTGCCACCTGCGCAGTAGTTCCACTGGCGGCCGCCAGGCCCGTGCGCGGTAGTTCCGCCAGCGGCCGCCGGATATCGCCACGCGCGTCGCGTCTAACCTGACGAAGCTACAAAAAGTTAGATAACTTTAATAAGAGGGACGGTAAACCCACAATTCCAACGCTGAATGCTGGGGGAAAGCAAAGGAGACCAACACAGTCATCTGTGTTCACCTTTTGGTAAGGATTAAGCCCCCTACGATCAATACCGTTGCGAAACTCGCAAGCAAATCACATTACAGAATTCGCATAAAGCACCCGTTAGCGTTACATTTACTAGCATTAAACGTTGCGTCCAATATGCGTTAGAATAGGCAGGCAGGCATTACACATTAGAATAGCTATGTACACTCACTATCATACCATTAGGCACTTGAATTTCGGAATTTAAAATAATAATTAATGTAATGAAAGCTCAAATTGCTGATAGGTCCACGGGAGAGGCCGTTTCACCCTCCCCCCCCCCCACGGGGCGTTAACGGTTCACGCCAACGGAAACAGCTCTGGGTGCTCCCCAGATAGCGTGATAAGCCGGCGCGTTGTTATGAAAGTGACCTGTGACCAGTTCCATTAGTATTGTGTGGCCTTTAAAAAGGCCTGTTACAGGGTTCGAGTCGACTGAGCCAGATGCAGGCTTACTTCTTCTCGGTCTTCTTGGGCAGGAGCACCGCCTGGATGTTTGGCAGCACACCGCCCTGGGCGATGGTGACGCCCGACAGGAGCTTGTTCAGCTCCTCGTCGTTGCGGATGGCCAGCTGCAGGTGGCGAGGGATGATCCTGGTCTTCTTGTTGTCGCGCGCAGCGTTGCCGGCCAGCTCGAGTACCTCAGCGGCCAGGTACTCCATGACGGCAGCCAGGTACACGGGGGCACCGGCACCGACGCGCTCGGCATAGTTTCCCTTACGCAAGAGACGATGGATACGACCGACAGGGAACTGAAGTCCGGCCCGGGAGGACCGGGACTTGGCCTTTCCCTTCACCTTGCCGCCCTTGCCGCGTCCAGACATGGCTGTATGTGAACAAGATGTAGCAACAAACGTGCAATCCCGTATTTGCGTTCACACCTGGATTTAAAAAGGGACGTAGCGGTGCCGGACACCGGTGCTCACCCACTCTCACCCACCGCCATTACGCTTTATCAACCGAATTCAAATACCAGCACCATACGTCGTGTTTCGCTCTTCAACCGACTTGTTACCTTCGCTGCCGCTGCCTTCGTCTCGACACCAACCACGTTTGTAAGTCACACTTTGTTGCACCTCACCACTACCAACACAACACAAGACAACACCCACTTACGCTCATACAACACAACCACTACCCAACACCACCCCCTCAACACCCACGCACTCCCACACCCACCTCACTTTCCTACCTCCACCATGTCCCGTAACCCTGCCTCATCCTCCTTCCAATTCTCCTCTACTCCTGTCCCATCCTTTGTCCGCATCCGCCGTATGGACGGCTCCCCCCTTTCCGACCTTTCCCCCTGGGCGGTGGGGGACGCACTCTCGTCGGCGATCGGGCGCTGTCCCCGTGCCCGGCCGCTGCGAGGGGGCGACCTCCTCGTCGCCTGCGAGGCGTCGGAGAAACGAGTTTTGCTCGGTCTCCGGCGAATCGCCGGTGCTGAGGTGAAGGTGTGGGCTCCGCCCCACCTGAACCAAAGCCAGGGGTCCATCTACGCTCCATCCCTCCAGCACCTATCCTTGTCCGAACTGGAGGAGGGCTTCTCCCGGGTGGGCGTTACCGCCGTGTATCGCCCGCCCCGCTCTCCAAAAGTTCTTATCCTAACCTTCTCCACCGCTGAACCTCCCCCCTACATCCTGGCCGCCTACCTATCCTTCCCCGTCCGTGCAGTCCCTCCTAAACCTCTCCGCTGCCGGCGGTACCAGCGCTATGGACACCGCCAGCAGCACTGCCGATCCGACTCCCCCACGTGCTCCAACTGCGCCGAGGCGGGGCACGAATCCTCCCAGTGTCCTGCCGAAGATCCTCTGTGCGCAGGCTGTGGCGGCGCCCACACCGCGAACGACCCATCCTGTCCCCGCTGGATCTCTGAGACCCAGGTCACCCTCCTCATCCGTAGGGGCTGGGACCCCCGCGACGCTCGCGCGTACGTGGATTCCCACCCCTCATCCAATCCTGTTCCTCCCCCTTCGACCTCAGTCAGACCCTCCCACCCTCCTCCGCTGACTGAGGCGGAGTACCCTCATCTCCCTAAGTCCCACTCCTCCTCTGGCCGGTCCCCTGCACCTCCTCCCTCTCACTACCGCCCAACCCCTCCTCCCCGACCGGCCAGCGTGCAGAGCGGTGCTGCCCGCTCCGCGCAGCGGCTTGAGGTGGCCGCCCAGACCCCACCCGGGGTCTCTGACCGGGACCCGCGACGACGCCCGGCCAACCCACCACCGTCTGAGGAACCGACTCCCAGGCCGGGCGCCAGTGTGGGAACCGAACCCGAACCTGTGCCCAAGAACCGACCGCCACCACCACCTCGGTCCTCGGACGAGTCTAACGACTCATCCCAGTCGGCCTCGACCTCAAACTCCACCAGTCCCACCTCGCCACCGAAGACCCGCCGCACACGCCTCCAGTCGGCTCCCTCCGACTTTCACTTCACACTCCGACACAAACAGTAAACACAGTACACAGCAGTAATGCCTCACCACTCCACCACACATAGCACACCCACCCACAACAAAAACATAATACCATACCCGTTTCGTGTTAACAGTGTATTGCACTCGAAGCGCCGCCATGCCACCGAAGACTAGCGGAAAGGCCGCAAAGAAGGCCGGCAAGGCCCAGAAGAATATCTCCAAGGGAGATAAGAAGCGTAAGCGCAAGAGGAAGGAATCGTACGGCATCTACATCTACAAGGTGCTGAAGCAGGTCCACCCCGACACCGGTATCTCGTCGAAGGCCATGAGCATCATGAACTCCTTTGTCAACGACATCTTCGAGCGTATTGCTGCCGAGGCCTCGCGTCTGGCGCACTACAACAAGCGCTCGACAATCACCTCTAGGGAGATTCAGACTGCTGTCCGCCTGCTCCTGCCCGGTGAGCTTGCCAAGCATGCCGTGTCGGAGGGGACCAAGGCCGTCACCAAGTACACGAGCAGCAAGTAAGCTGGCTGGCCTGGCAGCCGGTGCCGGTCGACGCTCGCTTCATCTCATCACTGATCATCGCTCATCGCCTCCCATGCCGGCCGGTGCCGCTCCTAGCAGCACAAATAGGTCTTTTTCAAGACCAATAAATCAAATAGTGGACTTCCAGCACAGATGTTTACATCCAGGTCAATGTTGCAGCGGGTCGTCGGCTTGAAGCAGACGCTGATCTGCACTTACCATGGTCGCTATCGAAATCGCAACAGTACCGCATGATAAGGGACGTAGCGGTGGCAGCTACTAGCGGCGTTTGAAATCTTAAGTTTTTTAGGCGAACATGACGTCACTAAAACGTCATTTTCTAAAACATTTTTCCGACGGATTTCGCTCAAATTTTCAGGGAACGTGTAAAATTGATGTGTAAGAAGGTGCTGAAAGTTTGACGTCGCTGGCGTAACGCGTTTAAAAGTTATTGGCGAAAATCGGGAGGAGGGGGGGGGGGCAGTTTCTGCCCTCCCCAAGCGGGGCGCGGGTTAAGGAACAGTTTTGAATCGCTTCGATTCCTTTTTTTTTTTGCTCGGCCAGCCTAGCGCCAGTCTCGAGCGGTGGGACAGTTAAACCGGCAATTTTGGCCGGGATGCAAAACTTAGCTAACGGCAAAGCTAACGGAGTAGTACCTACTTGTTGCCGAAGTGCCGAAAGAAGGTGCTGGAACCGAAAACACAACATCACATTTATTGCTGTTCTAAAGAACAATCCGAACGGCAAGGATGAGTCGCCACCGCTCAGTAGGGAACACTCTAAACAGCTACGAGTGGAGACTGCATTGTAACACAAGAAGGCAGCACGAGAACGCAGCGCAGACTGAGGCAGTAGCACCTCGGTAACCGCATTCGCGAATAGGCCGCTAACACCGCGGTAACTTAGATTTGTTACCATTCACACTACATAGATACAGTTACACGATACATACACTCTAGAATAACACGATACACCCTAGCACCGATCTACGCCGCGCACGAGGTACGGTGCCAGGTCTGGATCATCCAGAGGGTCGCGGCTCCGCGGAAGGTCTTGTGCAGCAAAATACGCCCTCATTTCCTCGTATATTTGTCTGTATCTCGCCAGGCGAGCTGAGATGGGGCTGTTGGCGGACTTTGGAGGCGACGGACACGGGTCTCCGGCAGTCTCCGCCTTCTCTCGCTGCACAAACACAACATTGGTTCATGTATTTATTAACATTCATACACACAGTCATACTTGTGCAAGGTGTCAGTGTTCGGTTGTGGGGTGTAATAGCCAGGGAAAAAGTTCTATGAACTGAAAAACCCGGCGCCTATTGCAAAGGGAAAAACCCCGCGCTGAAGCCAAAATAGCGCGGGGAAAAAACCTGTATCGTTTAAGCTAATGTAGCTTCAGCCTCCAGTCGGTGTTGGCGCTGCGACGGTTAGTGTTTGCACGGGGCCTTTACCGGAGCGCGCAATATGGAGACCGTCTATGCAAGGAGGGATAAGAAGAGGGACAGGGAGGTGACTCCGCGCGAGAAGGGCGCCCGGAGGCCAAGCAGGAAAAGCTAAGCCCCCAGTCGGTGTTGACGCTCAACGATCTCGGCCCAATCGACGTGATCGGAGCGCGCAATGTGGAGTCACCTAAGTGTTCGCGGTGCCGCGCCTCCGCCGCCGTTAGCGCGCGTGTAAATCACAGGTGATTAGGCGAGATGGACGATTCAACGGAGCAATTAGTGCGAATGAGAAGCGGTGGGGGAACAACATCGAACGATAATCACAAAAATCACAAGAACAACATCAACAGCAAGAATGGAAGATCAATCATTAGCACGTACAATCAACGGCGCGGCGGAGAGAAAATGGCGTAGAAGAATGTAGGAGAGGAGGAAGTTTCTGGCACTAGGCCAGGCCGGGGGTTGAAGTTCGTGGAGAAGTTGCGCGTCCTTGAGAAATGCGAAGAGTTTTTCGAGGAGAAGTGGATGGTCGTCTCCCAGGAGAGTGGGGAGATCCAGATGTCATCTGTGCTTAAAAAGACAAAGACGAGACGATTAGATGGCTCTGATAAGAGCCATTGACATGTGCCAGCGGAATGGTCAGGCACATCGTTCACTTCTTAGCCGGGGCCTTTTTGGCGGCAGGCTTTTTGGCAGCCGTCTTTTTGGGCTTCGGTGCCTTGGGCTTCTTCGCCGGCGACTTGGCCTTCTTTGCTTTGGTTGGCTTGGCCTTGGGCTTCTGGGCCTTGGCGGGAGACTTGGCGGTCTTCTTTTTGTCCGCCGACTTTTTGGCAGCAGTCTTCTTTGGTGTCTTTTTCGCGGCCACCGGCTTCTTAGGCGACTTTGCGGCGGGCTTGGCCGGCTTGGCAGCAGCGGAAGACAGCTTGAACGATCCGCTGGCACCCTTGCCTTTAGTCTGCACCAGGGCGCCGCTGGTGACGCCAGTCTTGAGAGCCTTTTTGATGAACGGCGCCAGCTTTTCAACGTCGACCTTGTAGTTCGCTGCAATGTACTTCTTGATGGCGATCAGCGACGAGCCTCCTCGCTCCTTCAGACCTTTGATGGCTCCCTGGACCATCTCGTTGGTGGGCGGGTGCGTCGGCTTGGTGCGAGGCACCTTTGCCTTGGCCGCCTTGGCGGCGCCAGCAGCAGGGGCGGTGGCAGCGGTAGACTCGGTCATCTTTTTCTGGCGTCAGGTATCGTCATTTTCGTCTCGTCTTTGTGGTAGTCGGCCTGCCGCCAGGGGCGATTTCGGCCGTGTCGTATTTCGGGGGTTGGGCTTCCTAGGAGGCAGGCCTCCTGCGGTACTGATGGCGCTCCTGCGGTCTGAGTCGCGGTACTGATGGCGCCATCTGGCGTGTCTTTGGCGTGACGGTACCACGCTTGGTGTGGAGAGCGCAGAGGTCGGTGTCCTCGGAGAGGTCGGCCAGATAGGTCTCGCTGGCCTTCTGTAAAGCCGCAACGGCATCGCTCCGGATGTGCAGATTATTCTGGGAGTCCTTTCAGCTGTGGTCTCTGAAAGGACTCTTGATTTGTTTTTTTATCTTTTTTTTTATTATTATATATTTTTTTTATATTTTTTTTATTTTATTATTATTATTATTGCTTTTTTGTGGGCTTTATTATTATATTTTTTTGTGGTTTTTTTTTTTTTTTTTGTTGCCTCTTTTGCCTCTTTTGATATCTTCGACACATATTTTCACACACAATAAACAGTCACACAAACAAGGAACATTCAGAGATTTGACACTTCAGGGATTTTTTTTTGCTTTTTTGTGGGCTTTATTATTATTATTTTTTTTTTGTGGGATTTTTTTTTTTTTTTTTTTTTTTGCCTCTTTTGCCTCTTTTGATATCTTCGACACATATTTTCACACACAATAAACAGTCACACAAACGAGGAACATTCAGAGATTTGACACTTCAGTGATAATATTGAAGTTTTTTTTTCCCCCTTTATTTATATATATTTTTTTTTTTTTGATATTTTACTTTTTTTTTCTTTATTTTTTATTATTTTTTTTATCATCATTTTTTTTTTTTTTTTTAATTTGAATTATCATTCATTTTTTTATACTTTTTTTTTGTCCCCTTTGTTGATGCGTGGGGGGGGCGGCCCGGGAAGCGAGCGGCACGTCTCGAAGTTGGAGGTTGCGCCGCCCCCGTCCCCAGGCCAGCCCGTGCTCCTCCTTTGTTGATGCGTGGGGGGGGGGCAGCCCGGGAGGCGAGCGGCAGATCTCGAGGTTGGAGACGGTGCCGCCCCCGCCCCCCAGGCCGCCCCGTGGTTCCTTCTTTATGCGTTTCTGCCGGCCCGGGAGGCGAGCAGCAGGTCTCGAAGTTGGAGACGATGCCGCTCCCGCCCCCCAGGCCGGCCCGCGGCTTCTCTTCTGTTGATAAGTGGGGAGGGGGGGGGGCGGGGGCGGCCCGGGAGGCGAGCGGCAGGTCTCGAAGTTGGAGTTGGCGCCACTTCCGCCCCCCGGCCGACCCGCCCCCCCTTTTGTGCTTTTTTGCCGGCCCGGGAGGCGAGCGGCAGGTCTCGAGGTTGGAGACGGTGCCGCCCCCGCCCCCCGGCCGGCCCGTGGCTCCTTTTTTGCTGATGCGTGGTGGGAGGGGGGGGGGCGGCCCGGGAGCGAGCGGCAGGTCTCGAAGTTGGAGTTGGTGCCACCCCCGCCCCCAGGCCGACCCGCCCCCCTTTGTGCTTTTCTGCCGGCCCGGGAGGCGAGCAGCAGGTCTCGAAGTTGGAGACGATGCCGCTCCCGCCCCCCAGGCCGGCCCGCGGCTCCTCTTGTTGATGCGTGGTGGTGGGGGGGGGGGCGGCCCGGGAGGCGAGCGGCAGGTCTTGAAGGTGGAGTTGGCGCCGCTCCCGCCCCCAGGCCGACCCGCCCCCCCCCCTCCGTGGTTTTCTGCCGGCCCGGGAGGCGAGCAGCAGGTCTCGAAGTTGGAGACGATGCCGCCCCCGCCCCCCAGGCCGGCCCGCAGCTCCTCTTTTGTTGATGCGTGGTGGGGGGGGGGGCGGCCCGGGAGGCGAGCGGCAGTCTCGAAGATGGAGTTGGTGCCACTTCTGCCCCCAGGCCGACCCGTCCCCCTGTGCTTTTCTGCCGGCCCGGGAGGCGAGCAGCAGGTCTCGAGGTTGGAGACGATGCCGCCCCCGCCCCCCAGGCCGGTCCGCGGCTCCTCTTTGTTGATGAGTGGTGGCAGGGGGGGCGGCCCCGGAGTCGAGCGGAGGTCTCGAAGTTGGAGTTGGTGTCACCTCCGCCCCCAGGCCGACCCGCCCCCCCCCCCCCTATGGTTTTCTGACGGCCCGGGAGGCGAGCGGCAGGTCTCCAGGTGATGGTGCCGCCCCCGCCCCCCGGCCGGCCCGTGGCTCCTCTTTTGTTGAGGCGTTTCTGCCGGCCCGGGAGGCGGACGGCAGGTCTCGAAGTTGAAGTTGGTGCTGCCACCGCCCCCCAGGCCGGCTCGGTCGCTGCTTGCTGCTGCTGTTGCTTGTTTGTGCTGCTCTTTTTTCCTCTCTCTCTCTTTCTCTTTTATTATTATTATTATTTTTTTTTCTCATTTTTATTATTTTTTTTCCATTCTTTTTTTTTCTTCTTCTTTTTTTTTTCTTTTTTTATCTTTTTTTTATTTTTTTTTGTAATGTTTTTTTTTTTTTTTTTTTTTTTTAGAGGGAGAGCACAAACGTACATGTTATACACAGGCATGCATACAGGTACAAAACAAACAGTTCGTCTTTCTTTCTTTTCTCTTTTTTTTTCTCTCTTTTTTCCTCTTTTTTTCTCTCTTTTTTTTTCTCTCTTTTTTTTTTCTCTCTTTTCCTTTTATTTTCTTTCTTTTTTTTCCCCTCTTTCTTTTCTCTTTTTTTTTTCCTCTTTTTTTTTTCTCTCCTCTTTTGTTCAGCTTTTTTTCTTAACTGTTTTCCTTGTCTCCTCTACGTCATAGAGGAGAGGTGTTAAATTCTCATTCACAAATGTGCACATCGCTGAAAATGTGCACCGGTGAATGGGAATTTTAATATCATACCTTACCTCACTTGGAGGTAAGGTCGAGTAATTAAAGTGATCATAAGTCTCTAAAGATGCCTGAATCAAAGATAAATTTAAGGAGGAGCTTTGTGATGTCTGGATTTTGGTCGTTTAGAAGGGTTGTGATATTGAAGGATAGGTTGTTTCGGAAACAATAGTTTTGCAGCTCTTGTCGCTGTTGGTTGTAGTTTTGGCATTCGATTAATATATGTTTAACCGTGATTAGCGAGTTACAGGTTGAGCAGTTTGGGGGATCTGATTTAAGAAGGAGGTAGGAATGAGTGAGATATGAATGTCCTAGGCGGAGGCGGGCTAAACACATTTCCTGTAATTTTGAATTCTGATTTTTTGTTTTTACTGCTATTTCTGGTTGAATTTTTCTCAGGAAACACTTGGACTTATCCCATTCTAATTGACATTTTATGTTTAGTTTATTTTTGAGAAGGGAAAGGAAGTCTTGAGATGAGTAGGGGATTTTGCCAATATTGGTTTGATTTAAGGCATCTTTAGCGAGTTCGTCAGCCTTCTCATTTAGATGAATGCCGGTGTGGGAGGGGATCCATACTAATTTTGGGGGGCATACGATTTGGCTTTGTAATTTGATAATTTCTTTGATAAGGGGATGACTGTTTAAATGTTTTTCGTGAATAGAAGTAATAGCCGAAAGGGAGTCTGACAGAATCATAGATTTAGAGATGTTTTTTAGCTTTATTTGGGCATAGGCCGCCAGGATGGCGTACAGTTCTGCGGAGAAAATGGACGCCCATCCTGGCAGCCTTGTTTTGAGAATCGTGGTTTGCTCCTGTTTAAACCGACTCACCACCGCTGCCGCTGTTTTGTTTTCCTGTGCGTTCTTTGATCCGTCAGTATAGAAGAAAGTATATTCTAGATGTTCGGAGATAATTTGGTGGTGAAGTGCCTGAATTTCGATGTTGGTGTACATATGTTTTGGTTGGTCGATGAGAAGGATAACTTGCGGACTTTTGGAGGCCCACCACGCCACCGGTGTGTTCGTGTGTGGTGGTGAGTGTAGTGTTATGTTGACTGTGTCTGTTAGTGTAGTGATTCTGCTGCCGTATGATGTTTTCTGATGTATGTTGTTTGTGTATCTACGGTGTGATCTGTATTTTATATATGGGATGCAGGGGTGATTATTTGTTTTTTGAATTTTGTGGAAGTATCTGAGTAGTGATTCGGTACGTCTATCGGTGAGAGTTGAAATGTTGTTGTAAATATGGAGGGCTTGAGTTGGGGTGGTTCGATAGGCGGATGTGATAATTCGTAGGCATGTGTTTTGGATAACGTCTAATTTCTGCAAGTGTGTTTTAGCTATATTTTCAAATATGATAGATGCGTACTCGAGGATCGGTCTAATGATGGATTTATAAATGTTAAGTAAGGTTTTCCGGTCGCCGCCAAAATCTGTACCAGAGAGTGCTTTGAGAATATTGATCCGTTTTCTTGCTCTAGTTGAAATTTGTTCAATGTGTAATCTGAAAGTGAGTCCTCGATCTAATATGATTCCTAAAAATTTTGCGTCGTTTCGAATTTCGATATTGCTATTGTCAATTTGGAGGGGCAATGGATTAATTGGTTTTCTGCTGCCAAATATTACGCATTGAGTTTTTTCGGATGATATATGGAGATTGAGAGGTCGGAGGTTGTTCTGTACAGTTTTTAGGGCACGTTCTAGGTTACTAAGTGCTGTGTTGGAGCTTTTATGTGAGGACCAGATAGCTATGTCGTCGGCGTATATTGCAATTTTGGATGGGGCAGGAACGGATTTGACAGTAATGTTTAAGGCCAGGATAAAGAGGATAGGGCTGAGAACGGAGCCTTGCATGAGTCCGGAAGTTGGAGTTTTGGGATCGGATATATGGTTGAGGAATTTAACTTGGAAGGATCTCTTTGTTAGGTATGTATTAAGATAATGGAGAAGGTGTCCGTTGATTTTGTTTTTAAGGTAGTCAAGGAGAGGCTGGATATTAAGGGTATCATAGGCATTTTTTAGGTCCAGAAAGAGTGCTGCTGTATATTGTTTGGAGTGGAAGGCATTTCTGATATCGGCTGTTATTTTGACTAAATTATCGAAAGTTGATCTGCCGGGTAGAAAACCACACTGATTTGGGGATATGAGGTTTTGTTTTTCAATAATATAGAGGAGTCTGTTTTTAATAATCCGTTCAAAAATTTTGTGAATGGTGTTTGTGAGGGAGATAGGTCGGTAGCTACTTAGTTTGGTGGGGTCCTTGTTTGGTTTGTTTATAGGAATGATATGGGCGTGGAACCAGTTTTCAGGATAGGAGTGCGAGGAAAAGGCGTAGTTTAATGAGTAGAGGAGAGCTAATTTAGCGGTATGTCCCAGGTTCTTAAATAGGTGATAGTGAATTTGATCTGGGCCAGGACATGAGTTTCCGGTTCTGTTGATGGCGTTATCTAATTCGTATTCAGTAAATGGGAGGTTATAAACTTCGGTGGTGGTTTCTTCTGGGATAATTAAGGGTAATGGAGGGGGGATGCTCGAGGATATTGATCTATAAAAATTTGAAAATTGTTCTGAAATTTCTTGTGGGTTTGTAAATGTGTTGTTATTATGGATAATGTATGTCGCTTTTTGTGTTGAGGTTTTCAGTCCTTTAAATGCTTTAAGTATGCCCCAAATTTTAGAGAGAGGAGTGAATCTGTTAAAGGAGTTTGCGAGCTCTTCGAAAGATGTTCTTTTGGCTTGTTTGATTACTTTTCTACATCTTGCTTTTGCTTTTTTGTAATTAATAAAATCTTCTTCAGAGCGAGATTTTTCATATCTGTGTCTAGCCGTGTTCCTGAACGTTATAGCTCGTTGGCAATCGTAGTTCCACCATGGTACAGATTTTGGTTTGGCATTGTTGTTTGGTTTTGTTTGTGGTATGTGTAGTTTTGCTGTTTCTGTAATACTTTCAATGAATTGTTCGGGTGTGGGTTGTCTTTCAATCACGTTTTCTAGGGTGTTTGTAAAGGAATACCAGTCTGCTTTTTTAAGGTTAAATCGTGTGTAAGAACGGTGTTGTGTGGTAGTGTGTCCTAGTGTGATATGGATTGGTAAGTGGTCGCTGAAGTAAGGGTCTGGTGAAGTTTCCCATGTTGTTGAAAGTGCGAGTGTTGATGAGGTGGCTGTGATATCTGGTGTGGTGTCAGAGTGTGTTGTGGTTCTTGCAGGGAGTGTAGGGGAGCCGTCATTGTTGATGACTAGCTGAAGGTTATCTACGAGTTCTAACAGAATTTTGCCTTTGGAGTCCGGAAGTCTTCTACTTCTATCCCATAGTGGGTGGTGGGCGTTAAAGTCTCCACATAAAATAAAAGGGGATGTCAGAGAGGTTACTAGGGTTTCTAAGTCTTGGATAAATTCTGAAAAATTAATGTCCGGCGGGGCGTAAGTGTTTATAACGGTTAGAAAATTTTGATTGGTGCTGATTTCGATTGCTTGGATGTCAAAAGTTGTAGTGATTTGGATTTCTCGGAAGGCTATATTACTTTTAATGTATGTGCATACACCTCCTCTTCTTTTGAGAGGTTGAAAAAGTGCATCTTTCCGAATGAGAGAATAGGTTGCAATTTCGAAATTATACGGATCAGATGGTTTTAAATGAGACTCTTGAAGGCAAATGATCGATTTTGAAGAAGAAATTAATGCTTGTTTTAGTTCGGACCAATTTTCAGGGACTCCCCTCACATTCCACTGCAAGAGTGTTATGTTTTTGTTGTGGGTGGGTGTGCTATGTGTGGTGGAGTGGTGAGGCATTACTGCTGTGTACTGTGTTTACTGTTTGTGTCGGAGTGTGAAGTGAAAGTCGGAGGGAGCCGACTGGAGGCGTGTGCGGCGGGTCTTCGGTGGCGAGGTGGGACTGGTGGAGTTTGAGGTCGAGGCCGACTGGGATGAGTCGTTAGACTCGTCCGAGGACCGAGGTGGTGGTGGCGGTCGGTTCTTGGGCACAGGTTCGGGTTCGGTTCCCACACTGGCGCCCGGCCTGGGAGTCGGTTCCTCAGACGGTGGTGGGTTGGCCGGGCGTCGTCGCGGGTCCCGGTCAGAGACCCCGGGTGGGGTCTGGGCGGCCACCTCAAGCCGCTGCGCGGAGCGGGCAGCACCGCTCTGCACGCTGGCCGGTCGGGGAGGAGGGGTTGGGCGGTAGTGAGAGGGAGGAGGTGCAGGGGACCGGCCAGAGGAGGAGTGGGACTTAGGGAGATGAGGGTACTCCGCCTCAGTCAGCGGAGGAGGGTGGGAGGGTCTGACTGAGGTCGAAGGGGGAGGAACAGGATTGGATGAGGGGTGGGAATCCACGTACGCGCGAGCGTCGCGGGGGTCCCAGCCCCTACGGATGAGGAGGGTGACCTGGGTCTCAGAGATCCAGCGGGGACAGGATGGGTCGTTCGCGGTGTGGGCGCCGCCACAGCCTGCGCACAGAGGATCTTCGGCAGGACACTGGGAGGATTCGTGCCCCGCCTCGGCGCAGTTGGAGCACGTGGGGGAGTCGGATCGGCAGTGCTGCTGGCGGTGTCCATAGCGCTGGCACCGCCGGCAGCGGAGAGGTTTAGGAGGGACTGCACGGACGGGGAAGGATAGGTAGGCGGCCAGGATGTAGGGGGGAGGTTCAGCGGTGGAGAAGGTTAGGATAAGAACTTTTGGAGAGCGGGGCGGGCGATACACGGCGGTAACGCCCACCCGGGAGAAGCCCTCCTCCAGTTCGGACAAGGATAGGTGCTGGAGGGATGGAGCGTAGATGGACCCCTGGCTTTGGTTCAGGTGGGGCGGAGCCCACACCTTCACCTCAGCACCGGCGATTCGCCGGAGACCGAGCAAAACTCGTTTCTCCGACGCCTCGTAGGCGACGAGGAGGTCGCCCCCTCGCAGCGGCCGGGCACGGGGACAGCGCCCGATCGCCGACGAGAGTGCGTCCCCCACCGCCCAGGGGGAAAGGTCGGAAAGGGGGGAGCCGTCCATACGGCGGATGCGGACAAAGGATGGGACAGGAGTAGAGGAGAATTGGAAGGAGGATGAGGCAGGGTTACGGGACATGGTGGAGGTAGGAAAGTGAGGTGGGTGTGGGAGTGCGTGGGTGTTGAGGGGGTGGTGTTGGGTAGTGGTTGTGTTGTATGAGCGTAAGTGGGTGTTGTCTTGTGTTGTGTTGGTAGTGGTGAGGTGCAACAAAGTGTGACTTACAAACGTGGTTGGTGTCGAGACGAAGGCAGCGGCAGCGAAAGTAACAAGTCGGTTGAAGAGCGAAACACGACTGTGCCATCGTCATTTTTTTTTTTTTTTGAATTTTGCTCCCGACAGGCCGAGGCCCTGGTCGGGGTAGGGGGAAGTTACTAGCTGGCAATTAGCCAGATCTTCCGTTTTACTTTACTTTAATGCCGGCTATGTTATTCCGGCCCAAGGCAATATCAAGAGCAAAGTTTACGTTAGACCGGCTCATGTGACGTCCGGTGGGAGCAAGTGCAAGGGAAAGCCAGAAAGGGTGCCAGAGTGGCAGTGCCGAGAGGGATTTTGAGTACTTACATTTCTTGCTGCTGAATCTTGATGCTGAAATGTGGTAGTGTTGTAATGTGTGCTGTTGTTGTGTTGCGAGTTCCACCAGGAAAGTCCTAACTAGAAAAACCTGGTGCCTATCTTAGAGGGCAAAACCTGTGCGCTTTTGCCAAATTGCACAGGAAAAATCCCTTTGCTTTGATATTACGTTACGTTATATCGCTAATGTGTAAGTGTGTTTGTGGGGCTATGTGTCTCGAGTGGGCCTCAACCTTTAAGAGGGATCCCTGTCGAGAACCGCGAGAGGGATGGGCGCTTACTGGAAAGCCAGAGAGCTGCCATAGACGATTCAGTCCGGACAAACACGACTGACGCAACAGTTTACTGATAACCGGCAGCCTGATCTCGCCAATGGTGACATTTGTTTGCGCCCTAATGCTTCCAGGGACTCGTTGCGGTGAGCAGTCACGCACGCTGTGGTGGCACCAACACTTTTCTTCCCTTTGGCAGCCGTCGATTTGGAGTAGACCACTACGTCGAGCGCAGTCAGGTTGTTTTTCAAGTTACTGTTGGCGAGCTGCTGCAGTGATCCGGCGACGTGGCATCATTTCATCGGCACAAATATACAAGCAGCGATGACCGGCTGACGAACGGAGCCAACGGGATCTACAACGCATCGATTGCGCTCCTTTCAAGCTACAAATGTCTGCAAACGGACGACAAACCTGGCTCGCAGCTGTCGTTTTCAAGGATGACTTTTGAAAAAGAAGCGTGCTGTGCAGTTTTCAGACAGACAGAGACAGACAGATACGCCAATGGCGCTGCCAGGCGCCGTGTGAAGCCAGAAGCGCGCTCAAAGATGACAGAAGAGAACCGCCAACCGTCGCAGGAACCCGCATGTAACAGTCATCGGTTAGAAAGAGAGCTACCTAAAATATTCCAGCGTCACCGTCACAGTCAATATTCGGGGAAAACTGCAATTCCAAGATATATGCACAGCTCTTCACCTTTTTGAGTCAGCTACACTTCACACATCACGTCACACGTCGTCGGCCGCCGCTCAGTCTCCGCCATCTTGCGGTTGAGTCGCTCGTCGAGCCTCGCACTCCTGTAACAAAGCGGAGGTTCCTATGTAACAGCGGTAATAAATTGGGCCTTCAAGTACATTCAGTTCAATTTTTTTTTGTCCTCCCGGCAAGCCATGAGGCTATAGCCGGGGGAGGGGGAAAGTTAATAGCTGGCAATTGGCCAGGTCTTCCGTTTACGTTACGTTAATGCCGGCTATTTAATTCCGGCCCAAGAACTAAGACAAAGGCCATTTTCAGCTTAGATGATAAATTCTTACGTAAGTGCATTTAGCATCACGCATGTCCCCTGAATCTATTTTTATATACCGTTACCTGGGCCCGCTACATGACGCTACCAGCAGCACTTTTCCCCTTTGCCGCTGGCAAATGAGTGACGATGGTGACCGCCGCCATTTTGAAGTGAACGTTTCAGCGCCGGTTTTTTGGTCTAGCATTGCAATAACTAGGATTAATGCTCTGATTGTCACACAGCAGAAATTGGCGGAAACCTTCATAGTCGGAGGAGGAGACGTCAGACGACACTGGACAAAACACACTCAACACACCCGTCCGCACTCTGCGAGCCGACACAACGGAACAGGGGACGCGCGGTCCCCTGTCGCGGTCTCCCCCTCAATTAGCCGGAGGCGAGGACCGGACCGCCCGCTGCCGGCCGTACAGTCTTTAAAACGGTCAGCGGTCGCTAAATGCCAGTCGGTACGGTCTCTGCTGAAAGAGCACATCGCACGACCGGTGGGCCTTGCATACCGTGACACTTGAGTGGCATCGGTGGCACCCGAATAAAAAATGCCTACAATAATGCCGCCTAATTCCCATGGGAGTCCACGGGATTGGTAGTTTTCCCGAAGAGTCTTCGGAAAAGGTATGTTTCCGTGATAATTATAAGGGTGACCGAGAAGTGACCATAAAAGGCATTCCGAAAAATAGGCCATCAAAGCTTTTTCCCGTGAGAATATTCGGAAACAGGTTCCTCGCCCTTTCTGTACCGTTTTCCGACTATTCTTCGGTAAAGTTATGTTTGCGTGAGAATATTCGGAAACAGGTTCCTCGCCCTTTCTGTACCGTTTTCCGACTATTCTTCGGTAAAGGTATTTTTCCGTGAGAATATTCGGAAACAGGCTCCTCGCCCTTTCTGTACTGTTTTCCGGCTATTCTTCGGTAAAGGAATGTTACCGTGAGAATATTCGGAAACTGGCTCCTCGCCCTTTCTGTACTGTTTTCCGGCTATTCTTCGGTAAAGGAATGTTTCCGTGAGAATATTCGGAAACAGGTTCCTCGCCCTTTCTGTACCGTTTTCCGACTATTCTTCGGTAAAGGTATTTTTCCGTGAGAATATTCGGAAACAGGCTCCCCGCCCTTTCTGTACTGTTTTCCGGCTATTCTTCGGTAAAGGAATGTTACCGTGAGAATATTCGGAAACTGGCTCCTCGCCCTTTCTGTACTGTTTTCCGGCTATTCTTCGGTAAAGGAATGTTTCCGTGAGAATATTCGGAAACAGGCTCCTCGCCCTTTCTGTACTGTTTTCCGGCTATTCTTCGGTAAAGGAATGTTTCCGTGAGAATATTCGGAAACAGGCTCCTCGCCCTTTCTGTACCGGTTTCCGATTATTCTTCGGTAAAGGTATGTTTTCGCGAGTACCTATTATAAGGGTGACCGAGATGTGACCATGAAGGGCATTCCGCTAAATACACCATAGAAGTCAATGTTGTGTGCTACTAGGGAACGATCGTCCGAATTTGTTGCATTGAAATGCTACGGTCTCGGTAAGATTAATAACAAACGTCTCCTAATTATGATAACAACCTCACGAGACAAGCCCGGAATCGTCTATTATTTAAACCCCTTTAAAAGCAAAGCAATTAGGTAAATAATGGAATTCTGGAATACCGCTACCGCCCACCGGCACGACCGCCTGGCACAACAGCTGACAGCCAGGCGACAGCGGCCCCAACCTTATCCTGAAGAATATTGGCAGCGGCTGCCCGCTGCCGGCCGTCTAATCGGCCGTATCTGTGTTCGTGCTGCATTCGTGTGACAATATTACCACCGGCCTATTTCAATTACTGTGACTTACTTGTGCTATGTTAAAGGGACCCTCCCAGTTCCCACCTTCAAAAAAGTTTATGAAATGGCATGAAAGTGATGTCGCTCGGTTCAGAAAGAGCGAAAACGAATATCTACCAAATTTCACCGAAAAATATTCACCGGTTTTCATTTTTCAAGATATTAGACTTTGACTTTTGCTTACTTTTTGGGATCTCCGCTGTTCCTAGCGACTTTATTTGGAAGCAATAGTTTGGCAGCTGAAAGTGCGGCACTTATTGCGCGCAAAGCAGCATATACCACCGCGTGCTACAAAACGTTTTAGTCAAACATTTAAAAATCGTTAGATATCTGCGCTATATTTCCGATTTAAGGCATTAAGGTGGGAGGGTCCCTTTAAGACGTGTCTGTGCCCCATGCCAGCCTTTCCCAGCGCCCGTATAGGCACGAGCCACCGCCCGCAGTGACACCTCGTCGCTCAGGTGGCGCATGCTAGTTCTAACCTCGCTCCCCAGATGACACTAGCCGTCCGCACCAGGGGTGATACTGCACCGCAAGACACATTTAAGAACGGAGAGGCAGCTGCGGCCATGTGGGTGACAACACGTGATCGCCTGAGGCGGTCGGGGTAAAAATATTTTACCCTTGAATGCTGGATGCATGCACTGCGACTTTTTATTTTAAGAATGAAGAGCGTGTAATCGACGTGTAAAGCGTGTAAAGGCGTGTAATCGACCGTATCCGGGACGATACGGCGAGGGGGGGGGGGGGGTCGTACCCATTTCGTACCCGCCCCCTCCCCCCCTTGGCCGGCGCGTATGTAGAAAACCAATAGGTCCGGCGAGGGTTTTCATTATGTTGACTTGCTTAAGCATAAAGGCCTAAGCATAAAGCATTGTGGGGACTCGGAAGGGGTGAGACTAAATGCTTACTTCGAAATCTAAGCTGCGTTGCGGCATTGGCGGTTATGTGCGGCGTGTATGCCGCATGATTAGTAAGCGGCGACCACTAAATTAACCCGCGCCGTGCTGGTGGCCTGAACTTTCCGCCGAGTGCTGGGGGGGGGGGCGTTTTCACGCCCCCCCGTCTAACTCGGCTCCTGGGCCACGTAGCGACACGCGGTAAGCGGCAATCGAAAGAGCGTCAAAAATAAGGACGAAAACACTTCGGTCATTTTTTGGGTCAGGTCAAAGGTCAGGTCACCAGAGGTCACCAAAGGTAAAATGTTGACTATTTCAACATTTTGGAAACTGCCAATGGCTATCTCGGGAACCGATAGAGCTACAGCGCCGCGGAAAAGCGCATTCGATAGCCCTTTTACAGACCTTTCTGAGTAATGTCCTCAGATTTGACCTCAGGTCAACGGTTTAGCCTCCAGAGGGCAAAAACTCCAAAAATAGCCGTTTTTACGAAAAACGTTTGTTCGTCAATAACTTTTGACTCATAAGCGCCATGACATTACTTTTGCCAGCATCGTGTTTCCTCTCGTCGAGACGCGTCGAATGAACTATTCGTTGACCTTGAAAGGTCATTTTGAAAATTTGACCTCAGGTCAAGGTCATGACCTGACCGAAAAGGGTCATGTTGCATATCAGTCGATCCGTATCGTCGAGCTGAACACATCTGACGTGTTTTCACCGCTCTAGCACGTCTCTATCAAAAGTTATAGCCAAAAAACTGCTGGCGACCGTTCATGACCTGAGATGACCTCAGGGGCACACAGAGGGGTCACAGGTGCATTTTTCCTATTCAGTGTGTCATGTTTACCTATGAACCGATGTTTGAGAGCGTTTTGAACGATATTCGTCCAAAAGAGGCGCATTTCAATTTTCTCCCATTGACTTATAATGGAGAGGTCGCAAAATTGACCTGACCTTAGGTCACAGATATCAAAAATCCGAGATATACATTTTATACATACTGTTACTCATATCAATCGCTGAAAGTTTCAAAGTGATCGTTCAGTCGGTGTAGCTATAGCGAGCCTTTGAACTTTTTCTGAGGTAAGGTCACTTGACGTGACCTGGTGACCTGACCTTGAACGGCCTAGGTCTGAAATTTTCACAACATGTGCGGAAATGATGTAGGAACACGTGTACCAAAAACGGCGGCGCTGCGCGCCGCCGTTTTTGAGATATTCGCGAAAAACCTGAGGGGGGGGCGTAAAAACGCCCCCCCCCAGCACGGCGCGGGTTAAAAATTCAATAGCTTCGACCTGTTTTCAATGGATAACACTGCATACCAAAAATGTCCATCGCTCTCGTCATAGGATATTTAGATTTAAATAACTAACTTATCTACATCATTGTTTTGAACCAAATTAATACTCAGCCGCGAACGTATAAGGTATAACCCCTTGCCGTTTCGCTCCTGATCAAGCTAGAGCTTCGCGGAAAAAACGAGCGTGTTGCCCGTGACGAGAGAAAGCCGATGATACCCAATTTTAAGGTCCTAGGTTATCGGTTGACCTTCCAGGTCAGGTCAATGACCCAAAAGGCGGGAAAATTGGGACCTGTTAGAACGTCGTAGTGTGGCTGCTATGGGGTTTTTCGGGGTGCTGATCACGAATATCATGCTAGTTTTGATCACAGATGATGTCTTCATTCATTTAGGCCAGGTCGGGTTAGGTCAGGTCAGGTCAACCAGTAGAGGTCCTGCCAGGTATTTGTAGTAGGTGTCAACCGCCTCTGACAGCCTCGTAACATGTTACGAAGGCACCAAAACTACTTTGTACTAACGTTCATGTGGTTGCTTAATTCGAATTCAGCTCGAAAAAACTGACCTAGAAACATGTCAAACTCGAAAAAGTGAACCGAGGTCACCAAAGGTCAATGACCTGACCTGACCTTCAGGTGACCTTGACACCAACCCTAATGCATGGGGGCAACATCATATCACATGTTTGAACGCTTGAAACCACGAAAAGACTGCAAACGCGCTGCTAATGCGAGCCGACATACGCTGAATCGCGGTTCCGGCCAAACATGGTCTCGAAAAGTAGGTCACAGGTCAAAGGTCATTTGGGTCAGGGTCATGAAATTTTCAGGATGGGTGTTGAATTGATCAATGCGAGGGTACTGAAAGTTTCGTCGCGATCAGCCGCTTTTTAAGCGAGTTATTCGCGAAAAACCTTAGGGGGGTTGCATCCACCCCCCCCCCCCTGTGCGGGCGAGGTCATGTTTTGATAGCAAGACTGAAACAGACTTTTTTGGGTAGCCAGGAAATCGCATGCCAGAGCCCATTCAAATTCTTTTATCGGCCTTTATATGCACCAGTCGCATACAGGTACGGGATTTAGCATACGATTTCCAGACAATCGAACGACTGTTTGGAGACAACAAAGGAAGGAATGAGTGAGTTAAGTTGAAAGTATTAATTTGGTTCAAAATGATGATGTAGATAACCTAGTTATTTAAAGCTGAATATCTTATGACGAGAGCGGTTGGCATTTTTGGTATGCAGTGTTATTCATTGAGAACCGGTCGGAGCGTTTGAGTCTTTAATTTAGTGGTCGCCTCTTACTAATAATGCGGCATACACGCCGCACATAACCGCCAATGCCGCAACGTAGCTTAGATT
>NW_024883857.1:35000-38331 GCF_019059575.1 Amphibalanus amphitrite
CGCTCACCACCGCGCCGCCCTACTCGTCGTGGCTTGAGACGTGGCATGCACGTCGCCTGCCGACGACGGTCGAGTATCGGTGGAACGCTTTAGCGCCATCCATTTTCAGGGCTGATTGCTTCGGCAGGTGAGTTGTTACACACTCCTTAGCGGGTGCCGACTTCCATGGCCACCGTCCTGCTGTCGTGAGCAATCAACACCTTTCATGGTATCTGATTTGCGTCCGCTTAGGCACCTTAACTCGACATGCGGTTCATCCCGCATCGCCAGTTCTGCTTACCAAAAGTGGCCCACTGGGCACTCGGATTCAGAGTCGTCGCTGCAGTGAAGCCAGCGAGACGTCTCACCCATTGAAAGTTTGAGAATAGGTTGAGCTCGCAAGGAGCCCAGCTCCTCTGATCATTCGCTTTACCGGATGAAACTCCGTATCACACGAGCGCCAGCTATCCTGAGGGAAACTTCGGGCGGAACCAGCTACTAGATGGTTCGATTGGTCTTTCGCCCCTATACCCAGCTCAGACGATCGATTTGCACGTCAGAATCGCGGCGGACCTCCACCAGAGTTTCCTCTGGCTTCATCCTGGCCAGGCATAGTTCACCATCTTTCGGGTCCCAACGTGTGGGCTCTAGGTCCACGCCTCAGCAGTGCTCAGTGAAGAGCAAGCCAGCCGATGGCGTGGCCCGCGGATGCGCCGCCGCCACGAGTGACGACGGATCTCCGCTCGTGCCGTCAGACGACACTTCACTTTCATTGCGCGTTTGAGATTCGACAATCTCAATCGCTCGCTCACATGTTAGACTCCTTGGTCCGTGTTTCAAGACGGGCCGCACGTGACGACGCAAAGGCCGAGCCGACTCTTGCGAGTCGATTTGCGCTGGCCGTCGCCCAGTCGTTTGCCAGCGGTCGCATTGCACCGAAGACCAGGCCGGCCGTGGCCGCCAGAGGCGCACATTCCACGGAGCACCGGCACACGTCCGAAGACGGCGCCGGCCCGACACGGCTCGACGGATAACGACCGGCAATAAGACCGGACAACGAGGCCCCGACCTGCCAATGTCAAACAAAGGGAAGCGCGCCGCCGACCGGCCGACAGCAGCACGCGCCGGCACCGTTTCCGATACCGAGCGCGCACCGTGCGTCAGCCGACGAGCGCCTATTTGTCCGACGACACGCGTCACACGTGCGCTTAATCCCATGCTGGCAGCTTCACGGGCTATTTGACTCTCTCTTCAGAGTACTTTTCAACTTTCCATCACTGTACTTGTTGACTATCGGACTCGTGGTTATATTTAGCTTTAGATGGAGCTTACCACCTGCTTAGGGCTGCATTAGCGAGCAACCCGACTCGAAGGAGGACTCGTCCGCGAGCGCGGCGATCGGTCGCACGGGCCTGTCACCCTCCACGGAACTCCTTTCCAGGAGACTTGGACCGACGCCGGACACGGACAGAGCCCTCCCGAACACCACATTGCACGACGGCCTCTCGGCCGCCGGCTTCGGTGCTGAGCTCATCCCACTTCACTCGCCGTTACTATGGGAATCCCATTTGGTTTCTTTTCCTGCACTTAATGATATGCTTAAGTTCAGTGCGTAGTCCAGCACCCCCGAGGTCGAAACGATAAGAGAGCACAGAGACGTGTGGTCCGCGGGCGGGCGCCATGTTGTGTCACATCAAACAGGGCACGGACGCCAAACGCGCGGAGAGCACACGCTGTGACGACGCCAGAATTGGCACTTGAGACGACGCCATTTGAACACTGTCGGCCACGGCCGGTGCCACGCGCACCGGCCATAACAACAGATGACGAAACGTCCACGGCTGCGTTGATGCGCAGATTCGTCAACCGACCCTCGAGAGCACTGAGCTTGCCGACCGAAATCGGAAGCCGCCATTTGCGTTCAACCTGTCGATGATCATTTGTGTCCTGCAATTCGCAAACTGTCTCGGGTTTTACCCCGGTCTTCATCGAAACACGAGCCGAGTGATCCGCTGCCATGGGAGCCCAATGTTTAGTTTTTGAATAGGACCGAGGGCGCAGGTCCTATGTTGGCGTTCAAAAATGTACACATATGGAAGCCATAGTGACATCGTATTGAGTACTTCCGTCCGGGGAATGTGCGTCCCGGACGGAATGACGGTAACAATCATGCACAGAAATATGCACACAACTGAGAATGATCCTTCCGCAGGTTCACCTACGGAAACCTTGTTACGACTTTTACTTCCTCTAGACGACCAAGTTTGGGCGTCTTCCCGGCCGCACGGCCGAAGCCAGCAGCCAGTCTAGGCGACCTCACCAAATCATCCATCGGTAGTAGCGACGGGCGGTGTGTACAAAGGGCAGGGACTTAATCAACGCAGGCTAGTGACCTGCGCTTACTTGGAATTCCTCGTTCATGGGGGACAATTGCAACCCCCAATTCCCATCACGAAAAGGGTTCAAACGTTTGCCCAGCTCCTCACGGAGAGGGGTGTTGAACGGCGCGCTGACCACTTCAGTGTAACACGCGTGCAGCCCAGAACATCTAAGGGCATCACAGACCTGTTATTGCTCCATTTCCTTCGGCTGGGACGCCGATGATCCCTCTAAGAAGCAAACCGCAGTCACAAGAGACTGACAGTTTCAAGTTTAATAGGCCAGAGTCTCGTTCGTTATCGGAATAAACCAGACAAATCACTCCACCAACTAAGAACGGCCATGCACCACCACCCACTGAATCAAGAGAGAGCTATCAGTCTGTCAATCCTTACGGTGTCCGGGCCTGGTGAGTTGTCCCGTGTTGAGTCAAATTAAGCCGCAAGCTCCACTCCTGGTGGTGCCCTTCCGTCAATTCCTTTAAGTTTCAGCTTTGCAACCATACTTCCCCCGGAGTCCAAAAACTCTGGTTTCCCCGGGGAAGCTGCCCGCACAGTCCGTGTAGTGA
Organism: Amphibalanus amphitrite; assembly: GCF_019059575.1. NCBI lineage: Eukaryota > Metazoa > Arthropoda > Thecostraca > Balanomorpha > Balanidae > Amphibalanus > Amphibalanus amphitrite. Next base: position 37,927 of record NW_024883857.1, read on the forward strand.
CCGTTGCGGATTGCTGGTCGACATCGTTTACGGTTAGAACTAGGGCGGTATCTGATCGCCTTCGAACCTCTAACTTTCGTTTTGACTAATGAAAACATTCTCGGCAAATGCTTTCGCAGTAGTTCGTCGTGCGACGGTCACGGATTTCACCCCTCGCGTCGCAATACGAATGCCTCCGTCAGTCCCTATTAATCTTTCCCTTCGACTTCAAAACCAACCAAATCGAGCCAGGGAGTATTCTCCATTCCATGAATAGTATACAGGCATTAAGAGCCTGCTTTGAGCACTCTAATTGTTCAAGGTAACGTCGCCGGTCGCCATCAGGCCCTCGAAGAACGGCCGACGACGGATCCGGCACGATTGAATGCGGCCAGATATTGGGAGCCCAGCAGTGACGCGCGAGCG
>NW_024883858.1:0-42230 GCF_019059575.1 Amphibalanus amphitrite
TGAGGGAGCGCACCCCGTAGCCGGGTGCAGTGAGTGCCTTGGGGCTGGGTGGCCTGTTCTCTGGACGGGCTCAGCCCCGGCGACTCACTAGGGTGCCTGCCCAGACCAATGTCTCCCCCTAATTCCTATCATCCTTCCGGCTCTGCAATGGTCTTGTCGACCGAAAGGGCCTAACCCAACCAAAAAAAAAAAAAAAGATCGATATAGTCAACTCACCATTCTCGATACAAACTTAGCCTTAACCCTCGCACGACCAGGCCATTTCTCATAACACGAACGACCAGGGGGGGGGGGGTTGTTACGACCCCCCCCCTGGCGTTTCGAAACGGAAGGTCGTAGAGCTTAGCGGAAAAAACCAACGGATTGCTCTCAACGAGATCTCGCGATTGGTGGTATTTTTTTGGTCCTAGGTCAACATTTGACCTACTTTTGACCGGTCAAAGGTCAAATTTTCGGAAAAAATAGACTTTTTTCAACTTTCGGCGGCGATTGCGGCAAAACGGTGGGAGATATCGACTTGAAACCTTCACTATCGTGTTCCTTGATCAATTCTCTATCGTTTGGTATGTATTTCGTTTCCCTAGCTCTAAAAATGGCGCGTTGGGAGCGCCGGAAGTCGGCAAGGTCACAGTCGGCGGCAGAAATTCGAAAAATCAAAATTTAAATTTTTGAAATCTGATTGTATTTTTGGATTTGGGAGGTCCATTTGCTCCCTATAGAAGCTAATATTGCTGCATATTCCCATTGAGGTGACAAGAATTAGCAAAATAGTGGTTCGGGCGCTTTTCAAAAATAGTACCGGACGCTGTTCCTCTTGTGACGTCATAGCTCCGTGACCTGACCTGACCCGGTCAAATTTCTTATACCATATGATAGCCAATACTTGCCCCAACATGCATGGGAAGTTTCATCACGATCCATCAACCGATGTCCGTACCACCGGCAGGAAACCTCGGGCGTTGGCACTCAGTTTGTGAAAATCCGGCCGGAGGCTGTACCTCTTATGACGTCATAACTCCGTGACCTGACATGACCCGATCAATTTTTTTTCGGCAAAAGATGCGCAAAGGTTGCCCCAGAAGGCATTGAAAATTTCAGCCCGCTACGACAAGCCGTTTAGCGTGTACTTCGAAAAAACCTCAGGGGGGGGGGTTGATACAACCCCCCCCCCCTAGGCGTTCTAGGGTGAAACCTAATCCTAACGCCCTAACCGCAAAAAGATTATTTACAAACATCGCCAATTGAACTGTCATGACGTCATCTGACGTAGTTTGACGCGTCAGTGGTGACCAGCGCCCTAAAAATGACACCACCTGACCTGTTCCACTCCCCTCTCATACTTTTGAATCCCACACCTCACTGCGGCCGGACCGCGCGCGCGATGGCCGACAGATAGCGCTACCCCAATATCAATGTAATGGTGAGCCATTAGTCTACACTGACCATTACTGACCCGCCCCGGCTGTCCCTCTAACCCCTCTGTCTATCCCATAGACAAGGCCGGACCAGTCAGGCCCATTAGCCCCTTCCCGCCTTTACAAACAGACGCACCACTGCCGCGCTGCTCGGTCGGGAGCGGAATGTAGCGACCATCTGCCCTCCCTTCCCTGCCGAATAACACTCCCACGATGTTAAATCCATTACCCTCTAATGGTGGCTCAGGTTAAACCCCAGGGAGTGGCATTTGTAATCCAGATCAGAGACATCCGATGGGTAAATGGGAGGTTGAATTGTCCATGACGGGGAGGCAGTCTTGATGAGGCGGACAGACGAGATGACTCACTTGACAGTGTTTGATGATTGCTGTCTTCTCCAGCTGAGGTCCGGTGTAGTGATGATCCGATCAGCAGAGAGGCCGCTCCGGCCGAAGCCGAGCGGGGCGGTGTCCCGCGCCGAGTCCCGAGGCGTTCTGTCTCTGGTGGTCCGCCTCCCGTGGTCGGTCTCGGGTCTGTCTGAATCCTCTTCTCCTTCTCCGCTGAGTTTTTGTTCGCCTGTGATTTCCGGGCCGGAGGTTCCGGGCGTCGCCGGGCCTCGCTGACCGGGGCAGAAAATTGGCGACATCCCGTCTCGCATCCGGAGTCGAGACTGTCACCCTCTTCCCTCCATTCCGCCGGAACATGACGTCATCCTCACTTGTACGGCTCATCCGTCTCAGCTGCCTCCTGCCGGATGACATTTTCACACTCGATTTTCGCCGGATGTCGGTCCCTGTCTGCGCCGGACGCGGCGCCGCGTTAGCCTGACCTCAACCCTTCGCTCCGGTTTCCGTTCGAAAATTCGGCAGGAAGTGCGGTGCCAGGGTGTCGGGAGGCTGGTCCAGCACCGGCAGCAGGTGTTTCCGACTGCGCGCGTTTGTCGGCGGCAGCTGCGCCGGCCCGGATGGGTGTGTTGGAACTCCACCCTTCGGCGAGCCTTTGATCTTCGCTTAATGGTGACCGGCCGACGGGTCGGGGGATCGTATGGTCGACTCCCTCCCCACGCCGGCTCAGCGCCGCGGCAGGCAGTGCGATCGTCCTTACGTATAGAGTGTGTGAGATGTCCCTTTTGACGTATGGAGAAAAAAATGTCACAGCTTCCAGCTGTTACAATAGTCACAAACCCTATTTTTGCAGCATAATTTGTTAATAAAATGTATATTCTAGCTATTGTAGGGACTCTGTAGAATATGTTCACACATTATTCATTACGATATAATTAATCACTTAACCCGGCAGGCGGTGGGCCTACCAGCCACCTTCCGCGCGGTGGGGGGGGGGGGGGGCATTTTTCCACTCCCCCTCGTATCTCCGAAACTACTGGACGGATCCGAAAAATTTAAACGGCGTTCGATAGCCCTGTCAAATTTGTCGAGGGAAACCAAATATCATTGACCTCGGGGTCACCGATGACGTCACAGGTCAGGTCAAAGATAAAATGTTTCACTGTTCACGGGGCTTCTAGGGAAAGTGCTATAACACCGAGTAAAACGCATTTTGTCAAAAATCAGCGATAAGGCGTCAGTTGTCTAGTACATATGTTGCTATTAAAGGTCACTGGTCATACCAGGTCAGGTCACAGGTCAGGTCACCAAAGGTCACCAAGGGTCACCACATGAACCCAACTTTACTAAGGTTGTGCGATGCATGTTTTATGGCCAGTTTTTTATTTCCAACTCAATGGTGTTGGTTATAAGACCATCAGGTACGGTTTAGGTCACTTTCTGGTGGAGGTCAGGTCAAGGTCAGGTCAAAAAAGGTCAAATTTCAAAGTTGATATTTTTGCATAAAATGTGTATCGATTCGATGCAGCTCGTCACGGGGAGTCTAATGGTGGGCTTTGTTTTGCGCTACGAGGTCTAGAATTGCTAAAAATTGAGTTTGAAAATTTGACGTCATCAGTTTTGAACAGTTTTTTTTTTTTGCTAAAACTTGGCCAAAAAAAGAGGTATCGATCTCAAATTTGGTATGTAGATAGAAAGCGGTAGGGGCTATCACATATATTCCGTTTTTTTCCAAATTCCAAAAATTTTTTGGATTTTTTGGTTATTATATTCAAAAAAACTATATTTTTTATTTTTGGGGGTCAAAATCCAAAAAAATCGAAAAACCGGAATAGCAGTTTTGTAGCCTTCTTAATTCCACACCTTTTTATGTCTGAAATATTTTTCTGTATCTCTAAAGCTGTAGGCCTGACAGCTCTTCCCGCGAAACCTTTTTTGGGTCGAAAATGGCAAAAATGATGTCACTCTGACGTCATCAGCGGCCAACCTATCATAGCCTTTGGAAAAAAAATTTGGTCACCATGTGCGCTAGCTGCTACCGGGAGGGTACTGAAAGTTTGGTGACGATCGGCGCAGCGGTTCTCGGGATATATCGAAAAAACTAAAGGGGGGCAAAAAATGCCCCCCCCCCACCGCCTGGAAGGTTAAGCTACTTATTTTGGTTTTCGTGACGTCATCACTGACGGAACCTTCGACTTCCCTCTGGGAGCTCTGGACGGTAAGTTACCGGCCGCACAGACTTGTAACTGCGTAGCATCATGCGCGGATCCATGCTAAACGCGCTGAAACTTGTCTCATCGGTGAGACGCCACTATACACTTCTCAAGATTTGATCACGTCGACGCTTGCTTGTGTTGCGAAAACGCAGCGAAGGGCGTAAATGGGTTAATACTCAATACGTTTGTTCGGAAATTTGCTGCTTGTGGCAATGCAACTATCGCTACCTCAACTTTTAACCCTCGCCCATGTAGGGGGGGGGGTTGGTGCAACCCCCCTGAGGTTTTTCGGGAATAGTGCAGAAACGGCGGCGCGCAGCGCCGCCAAATTTTGGGTACCTTATGGGGCAAGCCTTGCGCATCTTTTGATGAAAAAAATTTGACCGGGTCATGTCAGGTCACGGAGTTATGACGTCACAAAGGGAACAGCCTCCGGCCGGATTTTCACAAACTGAGTGCCAACGCCCGAGGTTTCCTGCCGGTGGTACGGACATCGGTTGATGGATCGTGATGAAACTTCCCATGCATGTTGGGGCAAGTATTGGCTATCATATGGTATAAGAAACTTGACCGGGTCAGGTCAGGTCACGGAGCTATGACGTCACAAGAGGAACAGCGTCCGGTACTATTTTTGAAAAGCGCCCGAACCACTATCTTGCTAATTCTTGTCACCTCAATGGGAATATGCAGCAATATTAGCTTCTATAGGGAGCAAATGGACATCCCAAATCCAAAAATACAATCAGATTTCAAAAATTTAAATTTTGATTTTTCGAATTTCTGCCGCCGACTGTGACCTTGCCGACTTCCGGCGCTCCCAACGCGCCATTTTTAGAGCTAGGGAAACGAAATACATACCAAACGATCGAGAATTGATCAAGGAACACGATAGTGAAGGTTTCAAGTCGATATCTCCCACCGTTTTGCCGCAATCGCCGCGGAAAATTTGAAAAAGTCTATTTATCCGAAAATTTGACCTTTGACCGGTCAAAAGTAGGTCAAATGTTGACCTAGGACCAAAAAATATACCACCAATCGCGAGATCTCGGCGAGAGCAATCCGTTGGTCTTTTCCCCTAAGCTCTACGACGCTCCGTTTTCAAACGCCAGGGGGGGGGGTCGCACCAACCCCCCCCCCCCCCTGCATGGGCGAAGGTGGCAGATCGCCGTTTACGGGCGAGGGTTAACCCGCGACCGCCTGGGGGGGGGGTCGGATCCAACCCCCCCTCCGTTTTTCTTGAATAACTCATGAACCACTTCCGCTATGTACTTGAAACTTGGCATACCTTCTCCCCTATCAATTTAACGTCTCCTGTGCAATTTTTAAGAAAAAATTTCACAAATTTTTGAGATATATCGATTTTAGTGATGTAACTACATGGCGTTTTTAGTCAAAAAGTGGTAAATGTTTAAAAACTCGCCAAAAATCAGGGTTTATAGCAAATTGCAAATTAACCCTCGCCGGCCGAGGGGGGGGGCGGGTGCCGCCCCCCCATAGGGTTTTTTCGCGATAGCTGCGAACACGCTGGCGATAGAGAGCTGAAACTTGGCATACCTGACCTTTGATCCAAGCCGCATCTTTTGACACCAACCGCATTTTTGAGTCAGGTCAGGTCACTGACCTATGACGTCATAAGTGAACCTCTGCACGGTCTTCAGATGTCGCAACTTCGCAACGCCCTCACTGCCAGAGGAGATGTCACAGGGAAATGAAACTTGCAGGATCTAGTATCCATTATGAGTCTCACAACTTGTATATCTCGGATTTTTCCTAAAGGTCATATGAGGTCAGGTCATTTTCGTGACCTCACCATTATAAGTCAATGGGGAAAAATGAAAACTGCTATTCTGGCGCCGGGAACGATCTCCAACTATCTCAAGCACACAGAATCGTGATTTGATGCACTCCTTGCAAGGTTAGATGCGTCATTTTTGCAATGTTGACCTTCCGTGACGTCATTTATGACGTCATCAAGGTCATATTAGTTTTTCGTCAATAACTCCCGATCAAATTGAGCTAGCGAGTCGAGAAAGCCACCAATGGACTCAGGAAGACCTGCCGAATCGAATGATATGCGACATGACCTCTTTCGACCAACTTCGTGACCTGGGGGTGCTGACCTGACCTTGACCTGAGGTCAACACCCCAAGTTGACCTGACCCGAACAAAAAGTATAACATTCGACGCGCCTGAGCGAGGCGAACACGATGCTGCCAAAATCGCGGCTCTGCGGCCGTTTTTTGCGAAGTTATTCACCACAAACTGAACCGCACCCTGGGGCACTTGACCTGACCTCAGAGGTCACCGGTTGACCTAGGACCTTAAAATCTGGTACCAATCTCTGCGTCTCGTAACGGCGCACACGCTCGTTTTTTCCGCGACGCGCTAGCTCCACCAGGGGCGAAACGGCGAGGGGGGGGGTCGTACCCGCCCCCCCCTCGGCCGGCGCGTATGTAGAAAACCAATAGGTCCGGCGAGGGTTAAGGACATGAAAAGACGTAGCTCAACGAGTTCTTTAAAATGGCTATCTCGGATTTTCCATAAAATGCGTTTTTCACCCCTAAAAATTCAAAAAACTATATTTTTTGGAAAACAGCTAATAAAATCCAAAAATTTGGGAATTTCCAAAAAAACGAAGTATATGTTGTAGATCTGTATTAGAACATTATATACCCCAAATTTCAACTTGAAAAATTTGAAAAATTTGAAAAATTGACCTTTTTACTCAGCCCTCGTATAGTATAAACGATTTTTTATGCTTTCAATGCACACTGATCACCAGCACAGTGACTTGGGGTCACATATAACCATTACCATCGGATTCGGCGTGAAAAATAAGCCATAAAACATGTGTTTCACGCCCATGTAGCAGAAATTGAAAACCGTGACCTTTCGTGATCTGACCTGACCTTGACCCGTACTTAGTATGACCCCTATACGCACATGGTACCTTCACTAGGCCTTTGAGGTCATTTTTGTTGAGTTTCGAGCAGCAGCTATCGATTCCGCTGTCCGTAAGCCTAATCATGCAAAACCCCTGAATTTGACCTTTGACCTGACCTTGACCCGAAAGTTGACCTCAATCTTAAAATCTTAAGAGTGCTTTGGGAAGGTCTCGTAGAGACCTTTCGAACGCCGCCTCGCGGGGCTCGATACGACCATTGGTTCTCGAGATAACAGGGGGGGTCGGATCCGACCCCCCCAGGCTGTCGTGGGTAGGGAAATAGCCCAGGCGGTGCCGGGTTAAATCACCCCGTGACGTTACACTAATATTCCACGCATATGCCACAAGCATGAACACTATCGAAGGGCATGCATTGAACTAATGATGTCAATTACGGAAAATTGGAATACCGATACCAAACCAAATATCAACCTAAACCGTGGAGAAATACCGAAACCAAACCAACTTGGGAACATGAAGAAAATACCAACTTTTTGCCTATTTCTTAGCCTCTTAACAATCGCCCTGGCATGGGGGGTCGATGCGACCCCCCCCCCCTAAGGTTTTTCAAAGATAGCGTAAAAAACGGCGCTGCCCAAATTTGGCACAGCCTATGGGGCAACCTTTTTACATATGACCTAAAAATTTCAGGTCTGAGTGACCTTGGGTCAGGTAACAAGGTCAGAAAAAACGGTACAAGGTCATGGTCAAATTTCAATTTTCTTTTTGCACCTGTCCAACTCACAGTTTTGCACTGCTAAGTTCACCGAGTTGTATAACATATATTTCGGGTTTTTTGAAGTCACTGACCTGAGGTCAGTTAGAGGTCATTACGTCGTAATGTTAAGCCTATGGGAAAATACTAAATTCGGAAAATACTGGAGATATCCGCTTCGTTCTATCACTTTTGTACTTTGAAAATACACTACTTAACAGCAGGTCACTTGGTGCTTCTTTCTTTGGTGTACAGTAGGTCTATTAAAAAAGTCCCCAGCACCAGTGGGCGCTGCCTTCGCTGAGCCGAACCCCCGTCTGCCCGTCCCATATCGCGCCGGGCTCAGGTCAGGTAGGGTCAGCGGGACCGCTCGGTCCGGCCTGCGGGCGGTGGACGGGCGGCCGGTAACGCTTTCCGCCAGCCAGCTGTAGAATCCAACAAACGAGACGGCCACCGCTCAGCGCAGCGGAACCGGTGTTAAAGAATGGCAGTAGATGTTCATGGCCACAATGATTATGAGATAGTCATTGTTAGCCCGTGCCCCACAGGAATGCCTAGACTCTCACGCCCTGTTGAAGGGGAAATGGGGATTGAGCATCATTCTTATAACTCAGCTTTGGGCATTTAGTTTTTCTCACAGACAATGACAATACAAAAACAATGTAATAAGACCAGACGTTTCGACAACAAAGTGCCTTGGTCAGTGGAAAACAAGATATAGGCTTTACATCGATAAAAATATAGAAGATAAAAAATATAAAAAATCTATATTTCTTATCGATGTAAAGCCTAAATCTTGTTTTCCACTGACCAAGGCACTTTGTTGTCGAAACGTCTGGTCTTATTACATTGTTTTTGTATTGTCATTGTGAGAAAAACAAAATGTCTGACTCTTCTAATTTGGGCATTTAAGTGGTATTCGAAGTAGCGTCGAAAGTAGCAAAAAGAAGAAAAATACTTCAGCCAATTTTAGATCGGTTCAGAGCAAAAGGTCATGTCACCAGAGGTCTTCGATAGTAAAATTTTGCTTGGACAGGGTGCGTTGTGTGCACCGGTGCATTGGGTTTCCAATTTCCATGGAAACATCAACAGACTCGGAAGCTCGTAACACTAGCGTGGAGCCGAATTCATATCAACCACCGCTACAATGCATGGCAGCGCAGCGCAGCGTGCTGCAGCGCGGGACCGTGAAACACCGCCCAGGGCTATCCATGTGTCAGAGCAATCCAACCCACGTGATGGGCTCGGCCCCAGCGGAGCATGAGGCTCAGGACTCCCCCCCCAGGCCCCCCGTCTCCCCCTAATTCCTGTCATCCTTCCCACTCTAAAATCGACCGAAAGAGCCTAACCTATTGCCTAACACAAAAAGCAGCTCGTTTACCGCTATGTCTGAATAATATTCAGACAGATTTAATTAAGGTCAACGGCTTAGCGCGTAAATAACAGCAACTGCCACCATCGGTATTATGAGAAAACCAACTGCTTTTCCACAAAAACTAAAAGTTTTAAGCTAAACTTGCATGAAATTAATTTTACCAGTCTCGTGTTCCTCTTAGCAAAACGCTTCGAATGAATCGAAAGTTGATCTTTAACCCTCACCGGCACAGGCTATTTTGCATCCTTCGACGGCACGGCACAAAGGGGGGGTGGCACGACCCCCCCCCTCGCGCTTGGCCCCTGATTGAGCTAGAGCTTCGCGGAAAAACGAGCGTGTTGCCCGTCACGAGAGGAAGCCGATGATACCCAATTTTAACCCGCGCGGGACTGGGGTCTCCAGCCGAACGCGCGGGGCTGGGGGGGGGGTAAATTTTACCCCCCCCTGTTATCTCCCGAACTAACGGTCCGATTTGGAAAATTCAAACGCCAATCGAAAGCTCTCATCACGAACTACTAAAAACATGTACTTAATTTAAAGTTTGAGGTCAAGGTCAAGGTCAGGTCAAGGGTACAAATTGCAAGTTTCTACAGTATCGGCCTTGCACCGTAGTTGCCGAAGAATGGAGTCATGGACTGAGACTGATCGCCCAAAACGTGTTCTTAGGCTACCAAGACAATATTCGTTGCATACAATATCATTCAGAGGTCAAGGTCAAGGTCAGGTCAGGTCAGGTCAGGTCACCAAAAAACAAAATATAGAAAAGGGCATGTGCGACACATGTTTTATGGGTCATTTTACTCATAGAATTCAATAGGCACACTCAATAAGTGATATGGACCACCTCTGGATGAATTTCAGGTCGAGGTCAGGTCAAGGTCAGGTCAAGTGAGGTCAAATTTTGAAGTTGGTTGTTAAGGCCTAAAGGTCAAACAAGGTCAAACTTCCAAAAAAGTCATTTTTCAAAAAATTTGTGTGTCGTGACGTCATAAAATTTTGAATAACTCCCACATTTTTGAACCGATTCTTCTAAAATTTGGTACGTAGGTGCACATAGACCACTTCTCTGACATATATTCCGGTTTTTTCGATAGACTCAAAATTTTGGATTTTATAATGATTTTCCCAAAAAAGTCAGTTTTTTGAAAAAATTTAGGCCAAAATCCAAAATTTTCAAAAAACCGAGATAGCCATTTGATAGACAAAGTAAAATTACATATAACCTTTTTTGTTACGTCTTGATTCCTTTAAAAATGAAGATGTTAGCGGCGTTTGAACTTTTGCCGTTTTTGAGGCGAAAATGACGAACATGACGTCACTAAAACGTCAATTTCTCAAAAATTTTCTGACGGATTTCGCTCAAATTTTCAGGGAACGTGTCAAATTGATGTAAGAAAAGGTACTGAAAGTTTGGCGGCGCTGCGCGCCGCCGTTTTTGAGATATCGCAAAAATTCGCGAGGGGGGGGTAAAATTTACCCCCCCCAGCCCCGCGCGGGTTAAGGTCCTAGGTCTTCGGGTGACCTTCCAAACTTCCAGGTCAGGTCAATGACCCGAAAATCGGGAAAATGGGGACCTGTTAGAAAGTCGCAAAGTGTGGCTGCTATGGGGTTTTCCGGGGTGCTGATCACGAATATCGTGCTAGTTTTGATCAGAGATGATGTCTTTAAGCATTAAGACCAGGTCGGGTCAGGTCAGGTCAGGTCAACCGGTAGGGGTCACGACGGGTATTCGTAATACCTGTCATCCGCCTCTGCCAGCTTCGTTACATGTTACGAAGGCACCAAAACTACTTCGTAAATGTTCAAATGGTTGCTAAATTCGAATTCAGCTCCAAAAACTAGCGTAGAAACATGTAAAACTCGAAAAAGTGAACCGAGGTCACCAAAGGTCAATGACCTGACCTGACCTTCAGGTGATTCAGATGGTCAAAGGTCATTTGGGTCAGGGTCATGAAATTTTCAGGGTAGGTGTAAAATTTATCAATGCGAGGGTACTGAAAGTTTCGTCGCGATCGGCCGCTTTTTACGCGAGTTATTCGCGAAAAACCTTACGGGGGGGGGGGGGTTGCATCAAGACATGACCTGAACAGAAATGGTCATGATGGATAGCAGGATATTAGATCCGTATCGTGAAACTTTACAAACACTTTAGATGATTTCATAACTTAAGCATGCCTATCAAAAATATTTATTACATGGCTCATGTGTAAGCTGGGTGTGTGATCATGCTTACGAGTATGTTGAACGCAACGGATAATGTTCTGTTGGCCACAATTTTATATTTAATTTATCCTCCCGGATTTCATATTTTTATTAATGACACCTTGACGATGTCGAGAAAAAAAACGCTTAGGAGATTTAACAGCCTGAGATACATTCAGTATAAGGAAGGGTCAAGGGTGCTAGATTCCTTCCGTCCTGGCTATCCTCAGGAAAAACCAATCCGCATCGCCCCTAGTCTTCATGCTTCCCTCTCTGGACTGGAGGTCACCCCACCAGCCAACCTGTAGTTGATGTCGGTTCCATTCCAAGACACATAACCCTCTTCGGGTGACCGTTGGGGAGACGGCTGGACCGCCCGACAGGGCAATCGTTCCACGGGAACAGTCACGCTTCCGGAGTCCGCAGATCACTGTCGCTGGCTCGCACAACCTAATTACTACACCAGAGCATAGTTATGTCATAGCTCTGTAAGGGCCTTCTCAGACCGAAAAAGATGGCTCCCAACAAAACAATTTTCTCATTCAGTATTGTATCTCATCAGGCACCACATGTTTCAGAGTGTTTATTATGCGTTCCGTCTAAAAAAAAAAACGCAGTTCAACTTTCTCCCATTGACTTTAGCGATCTCAAAATTGACCCGACCTTTCTGTCAGCATGAATGTCAAACTTGCAAAGTAAACGTTTCAAATACATATACTGTTGCCCATTGAAATCGCTGAAGGTTCTAAAGCGATCAGTTAGTCGATGTATTTAGATATGATGAGCACAGGAACTTTCCTTGAGGTAAGGTCACTTGACGTGACCTGGTGTTGTGACCTTGAATTGAAAGACTTGGGCGGGAAAAATGGATCATTTGAAATCTTAAAATGTTAGATTTTAACAACAATTGCAAACACTATCCCGGCCAAATAGTGAGTGAGAAGGGAGCGATTCCACAACCCCATGTTTAGCTCCTATATTGAGCTAATTGCTAGAGCCTCGCGGAAAAAAAGAGCGCTTGCGTCGTTACGTGACGCAGCGACTGTCACCCCATTTTAAAATATCAGTGACCTCTTAGGGCAGGTCACGGGCCCCAAGGCATTGGATCGGTTTTTGGTGAATAACTTCGCAAAAAAGGTCGCATTGTCGTCATTTCGATACAATCGTGTTTTCTGTTCTCAGACGCGTCTATTTAGGGGAGAGTGGTGCAGGAGGCCCCCCCTTAAGCTCAGTTGCTATTTTTAGACAACTGATAATATTTAAGAGCTAACGTGTGCATGCGCTGTGAGCATGCATCATTTTCCCATACATATTTGCATTCAAAATGAATCTAGGGGGTACACAAACCGTAAACTTTAACATTTTGGAAAAAGTTGCAAAAGGGCCTCTTACACTATGGGTATGGTAAGACGCCCCCCCCCCCTCGGGCGTTTAACAAGGCAAGTCGACTTGTAAAAGACGTTTTGCGAACACAGCTGCAAGGCCTTTTATTTCGAAAAGCTAAGCAAATACGGTGTTATCGAAACCAATAACACTTCCAAAGCGCTCGAACAATGCGAAAACTAGCACAACCAAACGCTGATGACCAACGAAAATTGTACCTATTACCTCTAGAAAAAGAAACAGAAAAAAAGAAACAAAAACAAACTCCTTGAAAAAAGAATGCCACGCCTGCCGCAGGTGCAGGCGTTTTAGCATCGGGGGCGTTTTTTATCGGGGGGGGGGGGGGCGTTTTATAATCCTCGAAGGGAGGGCCTCTTAAAAAAATGCAGTGTTTTAACGTCACAATATGTATGGTTTATGAGACATTTGCAGCGCACCAGAACATGGTCTATTCTGAAGCTAACATGTGACAATTTCGATGAGATAAGATTGCATTTGATAGTCATTGTTTTTTCAGATATATAAGGGTGATAAAGATGCATATATCTAGCAAGTAAAGGGGCAAAAACAGAAACAGGCTTACCAAAAGTCGCTGCGACGCACCTGATACCTCAGGTTTCGTGAGTTGTTGTTTCAAGAGGGCTTCTGCTTTACAAGAACATTAAAAAATAAATAACATTATTGGTTTGGTAAAAAAAGCGATGGGGCCTCTTACCGACCCTGGGCGTCTTACACGGGTCTCCTATATGCTTTTTTGCTTACATAGGTGAAGCAATTTAGAATGTTTAGGTCAATGTCATGTTAGGGCAACACAGGTCACGAAGCTGTTGAAAGGAGGACATGCTGCATAACATTTGATTCGACCAGTCTTGCAGAGTCCATTGATGGCTGTCCCGACTGGCTAGCTCATTTTGATCGGGAGTTATTGACGAGCACTCCTATTGACGAGCACTCCGTCAGGCAAGGTGAACAAAGCAAAAGTGAAGCATTAAACCTTGCCAAGAATGTATGAAGTCACAATTTCATGTGCGTGAGGTATAGTTTTAGCTCATTTCCGACGCCAAATTAACAGTTTCCATATTTTCCCATTATGTTTAGGTATATGACACTAAGTGCATTACGGATTTGCATCATTTTATAACCGACAACCGTGCAGTCTGCAGAGGTTTACTTAAGACGTCATAGGTAAGTGACCTGACATGAAAACGTGGTTGATTTCAAATGATCCGGCTTGAATCAAATGTAAGGCATATGAAATGTCAGCCTTCTATCATCAGTGTGCTTTGAGCTACCGCAAAAAAATACATGGTGGCGGCACCCACCCCTTCTTCTCGGCCGGCGAGGGTTAAACCTCGCTTCGAATTATTGCAGATAATGATGCGACCGAAAACAAAGCATTCATCTGTGTCTAGAACGGCCGCTGACTTGTTGGACAAGATCCCCAATCTTGATTTGCTAGATGGGAATAAAATACTCGGCATATGATACATATATACCCCTCGATTTGCCCTCGCGCAAAGTCAATTCTAATCATCACTGTCGCTTTTTTATCCGAGATGATGTCGCCACTAAACTGGTTGTTTTGTTTGCTTGCTTGCGTTGAATGGTCATTACGGATTATTGAAGGATTATGATATAATAGGAATGGGGCAAGGGAGGATATGCACTGCAGTGCAGGTGTTTAACCCGCGCCGTGCTGGGGGGGGCGTTTTTACGCCCCCCCTCAGGTTTGTCGCGAATATCTCAAAAACGGCGGCGCGCAGCGCCGCCGTTTTTGGTACACGTGTTCCTACATCATTTCCGCACATTTTGTGAAAATTTCAGACCTAGGCCGTTCAAGGTCAGGTCACCAGGTCACGTCAAGTGACCTTACCTCAGAAAAAGTTCAAAGGCTCGCTATAGCTACACCGACTGAACGATCACTTTGAAACTTTCAGCGATTGATATGAGTAACAGTATGTATAAAATGTGTATCTCGTATTTTTGATATCTGTGACCTAAGGTCAGGTCAATTTTGCGACGTCTCCATTATAAGTCAATGGGAGAAAATTGAAATGCGCCTCTTTTGGACGAATATCGTTCAAAACGCTCTCAAACATCGGTTCATAGGTAAACATGACACACTGAATAGGAAAAATGCACCTGTGACCCCTCTGTGTGCCCCTGAGGTCATCTCAGGTCATGAACGGTCGCCAGCAGTTTTTTGGCTATAACTTTTGATAGAGACGTGCTAGAGCGGTGAAAACACGTCAGATGTGTTCAGCTCGACGATACGGATCGACTGATATGCAACATGACCCTTTTCGGTCAGGTCATGACCTTGACCTGAGGTCATATTTTCAAAATGACCTTTCAAGGTCAACAAATAGTTCATTCGACGCGTCTCGACGAGAGGAACACGATGCTGGCAAAGGTAATGTCATGGCGCTTATGAGTCAAAAGTTATTGACGAAAAAACGTTTTTCGTAAAAACGGCTATTTTTGGAGTTTTTGCCCTCTGGAGGCTAAACCGTTGACCTGAGGTCAAATCTGAGAGCATTACTCAGAAAGGTCTGTAAAAGGGCTATCGAATGCGCTTTTCCGCGGCGCTGTAGCTCTATCGGTTCCCGAGATAGCCGTTGGCAGTTTCCAAAATGTTGAAATAGTCAACATTTTACCTTTGGTGACCTCTGGTGACCTGACCTTTGACCTGACCCAAAAAATGACCGAGTGTTTTCGTCCTTATTTTTGACGCTCTTTCGATTGCCGCTTACCGCGTGTCGCTACGTGGCCCAGGAGCCGAGTTAGACGGGGGGGGCGTGAAAACGCCCCCCCCCCCCAGCACTCGGCGGAAAGTTCAGGCCACCAGCACGGCGCGGGTTAATGTAGATCACAAAGGCATCGTTTCCGGCATCGTTTCCGGCGTCGTGCAGAGTCACTATCTTCCCCTCCTCTGCACTGCGGCATCTCTGCGCCCCACACACGGCGTCCTCTTTCCACGGCCGGCCGCCGCCAACTGACCCACTCGCCGGGCGCCGCGACCTGACCCGTGTCACTGCCGCGGCCTGCGCAATAGAGTCGGGGCTGGAATCCGGGGGTTCGGCCGGCCGGCCGCCTCTGGAGCGGGGGACTTTTTTAGTAGACCTACTGTACTTATCCATTGGTCAGGTCAAATGAGGTCAACTGAGGTCAAATGACATTTTTGCCAATAACTTGGCACATAATGACGCTAGAGCTTAAAAAATGGTATCATTGTGTTCCTGGTGATCAGCCGAATCGAATTATATGCGATATGATGCAATTTGGTTAACTTTAACTAAATTTATTAATTTAAGTTTACTTACAATTTAAGAAAAACTTTAAGTACACTTAAGCAAGCTAAAAAGTATATCATTCGACGCGCCTTGACGTGCTTAGTTCACTGGTGCTTTTCTTTTTGCTTTATCGTAATAAGATCAAAAGTTATAAGCGAAAAACTTTTGACCTGTTTTTAGTGAAATTTTTACATTTATACCCACCAAAACCCCCCTAAAAATTGACCTAGAGCAACCAAATTTGCACAGGGGCGAGAAATCCAGAGGGCCCACCTACCTACCAAATTTTGTGTTTCTAGGTGCCATAGGAGCCAATCGCGAGGGGGGTCGCATCGACCCCCCCCCCTGCCAGGCCGTGTTATGAGAAATGCCCTGCCAGGGCGAGGGTTAACCCTCGCCCGCACATGCCATTTTCCCATCCTATAAAGCACATGGGGGGTGCCACCCCCCGCGCCATTTCGTTCCTGTTGGAGATAGAGCTTAGCGGTAAAGAGCAAAAAGATTCTTTGGGAAGAGACGAATCCAATGACACCCAGTTTTACCTTCGCAGGTCAGTCATTGACCTTCCAGGTCAAGTCAAACTAAAAAATGTTGCTGTTTTGGGTCACCGTTAGATATCAAGTGCGCTGCTTATCATATACCGATGACGATGCTGTTTTCTGGTGCCAAGCCAGCTAGAACCTCTTTCTCACACTACCCGACCAGATTTTTGCTGCTGAGGTCATTTCAGGTTAAGCTAGGTCAAGGTCAATTATATGTGTTTGTATGTCTGTGTGTGTATGTGTGTATACTGCTGTGTGCACCGATTGTTTTTGTGTCCATACTACATGAAATCATGATCTGAGAAGCTTTTACCAAAAATGCAGTCAAAAAAATTCACAAAAAGTAAATTCAGCTTGCCTAAAACGCAATTATCTTAGAAGACCTAGGTTGACCTTGACCCTGACCTTGACACCTGTACATCGTCGAACAACATGTTCCATGATAGTTGGGAGGTGAAACTGGCAAAAAAGGCCAAAATCAAGGTGTCAAAAGCTCACAAGGCCAATGGCAAACGAAAGATGTTGAGCATTGGCCATTTGGGTCATTACATGACCTGAAAAACAAGGTCATATCTCCGAAAACAAAAATCACAGACACTTGAAATTTTCAGTGAACATCAAGAAAGGATAGAGGAGCAGCTATACGAAAAATCAGCCTTCTAGCTCCAAAAATGTTGAATGCAGAGCAGAAAGACTACCTGGGGGGTGGTGGCAACCTCCCCCCCCCCCACGTGCGGGCGAGGGTTAAAGGGACTATCCCACCTTCTAAAATGTTGTTAAAACCAGTTAAATTGTGCCCGACTTTATAGATTGGATGACCAGGAACACGGTTCTGGCATTTATTTCTCATTAAACATCTTAGGCTTCCCATATTCCAAACACAAACTTTCAAATATGTGACGTCACAGCCCAAAATTACCTCCTTCCACAGGCCACATTACTGTCATAAAGCTGATTCTTTTTACTCTGTAGGCACCACAACAAAGTTCAGACCAAGTGTTAAGCGATTTTTCAACGAACATACCCATTTAAATCAGAATGACTAAAGAGGTGACGTCATACTAACGGCCGCTCCATGTTGAAGATAGGGCCTTGTACTATTGCTTCCAAATTAAGCTTGATTCGCGCCTGGCTCCAGTACTGCATTGAATACCTTCCCGAACCCCTCCCTTATCGCCAGGGTAGCTGTCCCGGTGAGGTGCGTGTCAGACTGAAGCAGTGCGTGGACCTTGTGACTGTCAGTCCGCGCTTGCATGGGGCGGGGACACGGGTGTGACCTGTGCTAATGGCGGGCACGTGAGCGTGACGCATAGCTGGGTCACATTCTATCCAATCAGGGATGATGAGAGCGCCACAGTGCAGTGGTCAGGCGGATGATCGGGTGGGGAGCGCTGGATGGGCGTGTTACGGATGAGAAAATATTTGGCACGCTTGGCAACTTGAATGCTACACGGACTTACCTTTTCACATTTTCTGAAGCAGGGAATCAATTTAGGTCCTAGACGTCGCTGGCCGAGGAGAGTGCCTTCTCAGACATAATTTTTTCCAATTGCACGAAGCAAGCAAACAATAGTTCTTTTTTTAGATTTTCGAGCCTTTTCGAATGCCGCTTACCACGTGTCGCATACGTTGCCCACGAGCCGAGTTAGTGGGGGGGGGGAGGTGAGGTGGTTGGCGGCTGGCGCCGAGCACCTGCTTTGCGCGGGTTAATAATTATCTGATAAATATTTATAATAAATATTCAGGTTATATTGACATTATAGTTTTTAAATCATACTGTGTTTATGATTATTAATCGCAATATCAAAACTAGCGCAGTCAAAGCACCCAGCAGTAGAGCAGAAAACATTATCAGACATCGTGCAGGCCCGGGCCGCGCGGATCACTACCCTCGCCTCACAGCGACTTCTGTTTCGGCCGCTGGTCTCGCCCGCCGGCCACATGTGCCCTTGACCTTTGACCTACGATGCGGGTTCTGGCTGAATTCCGTTCCGATCGCGCGTCCAGCTGCACCACGGTTGCGGCCCGTCTCTCGCCGGGCGCTGCGCCCGAGTGCCGGGTCATGCCTCTGACGTCAGAGGCGCCCGAGGCCGAAATCGCCGAACGCTGACCGACCACAGGTCACGTCCGCAACCCTACCCGCGCGTTTGAAACTCCCGGATGACACAAGGCCCCGGATGTCAAACCTCTGGTCTATCGCACGGCTGGCCGAGCCGGGTATCTCGGTAAAACTCTGTCTTCGGTAGGGTATTCACTACAGTACTGAAGCGAAGTGAGGCTCAAGCTTAATTTGGAAGCAATAATACAAGGCCCATTTTCAAATGAAGGGAACGAAGTTCTTCAACACCAAGAGGCCGCGGGGGTTGCAACTTAGATAGATAGTGGTTTCTGAACCTCGCCGCAAACTTGGCTATCTCAACTCAAACCCCATGTTAAAGGTGGGATAGTCCCTTTAACCCTCGCCCTGGCAGGAAGGGGGGTTGATGCGACCCCCCTAAGGTTTTTCGAAGATTACGTAAAAACGGCGCCGCGCAGCGCCGCCAAATTTGGCACAGCCTATGGGGCAACATTTTTACATATGACCTAAAAATTTCAGGTCCGGGTGACCTTGGGTCAGGTCACCAGGCCAGAAAAACCGGTACAAGGTCATGGTCAAATTTCAATTTCTTTTTACACCTGTCCAACTCTCAGTTTTGGACTGATTTGCTTCAAACGTTCAGGATGTGCTAAGTTCACCGAGTTGTATAGCATTTAGTTCGTTTTTTTTAGGTCATTGACCTGAGGTCAGTTAGAGGTCATTACGTCATAATGTTAAGCCTATGGGAAAATAATAAATTCGGAAAATACTGGATATATCCGCTTCGTTCCATCACTTTTGTGCTTTGAAACCACAGTACTTAACAGCAGGTCACTTGGTGCTTCTTTCTTTGGTGCACTTATCCTAGGGTCAGGTCAAATGAGGTCAACTGAGGTCAAATGACGTTTTTGCCAATAATTTGGGACATAATGATGGTAGAGCTACAAAAAATGGTGTCATTGTGTTCCTGGTGATCAGCCGAATCGAATGATATGCAATATGATGCAATTTGGTTTACTTTAACTTAATTAATTTATTAAAGTTTACTTAACAATTAATAAAACTTTAACCCGCGCACCGACGCACAGTGTGGCCAAACACCACTTTAGCGCGAATTTAATCCCAGCGCTGCTCAGATCCGTTGAAAATGGTCCCCTGGTTTCAAAATTGACACTTAAACCTATGTGACACCTTTTACGATGCATTATAAATGCTTGCTGACATATCATGGTATATTTCCGCCTCTAAAAGTAAGGAGAACTAGCTTACGACGGGTGATGTGCTTACCAGGGCTGTGAAGTCGATGGAGTTACTCCGACTCCGACTACGACTTTCAAAAGTCAATTTCAACTCTGACTCCGGGCAAATTGTCGACTTATACGATCGACTCGGACTCTGACTCCGCAGTCATGGCAAGTCCACGCAGTCGATGGATTTTCGATGACTCAGACTACGAGTCTTGGTCCGGATTCCAAAATCGATTCCGATTCCGACTCTGACTGGGGTCAGAACTGTTGACTTCGAACGAATCCGACTCTGATTACGAAATCCTGGAATTTAATCGGAAATGAGAGGCATAAAATTGTGGGTCCCAGCAATGATGGGCATGTTAGGAGGAGGAATCGCTTACGAAATTCCATCATTTCTCTGGTAAATTCTTATGATTGTCCAAAGTTTGCTTGAAAAAAAAATCAACATTAAATTATGTTTCTGTGTGAATGTTCCTGGTCAAGCACATGAATCGGTAGACAGTTGCTGAAATACACGCACCGATAGGACTGAACCTCAGCAATGGGAGTAACAACAATGACTTACACCATAAGCACCTTCATGTCCTTAACACTCGCCCGTATTGGTGTTTTGCTAGCCGCGAACATAGGTCGGGTCAGGTCGGGTCAGGCCAACCAGTAGGCGTCCTGCCGGGTATTCATAACTAATACATAGGTGTCAACCGCCAGTGACAGCTTCGTTGCATGTTACGAAGGCACCAGAACTTCTTCCTAAATGTTCAAATAGTTACTTAATTCGAAATCAGCTCCAAAAACTAGCCTGGTGGAAGCATGTAAAACTAAAATCGTGAACCGAGGTCATCAAAGGTCATTGAACTTGACCTGACCTTCAAGTGTTCTTGGCACCGACCATAACGCATGGGACCAAAATCATAATATCACATATTTAGACGCTTGAAACCACGAAAAGACTGCAAACGCGCGGCTAATGCAAGCAAACATACGCCCAATCGCGATTCCGGCCAAACATGGTCTCGAGAAATAGGTCACAGGTCAAAGGTCATTGGGGTCAGGGTCGCGAAATTTAAAGGGTAGGTGTAAAATTGATAAACTCGAGGGTACTGAAAGTTTCGTCGCGATCGGCCGCTTTTTATATGCGCTTTTGCGAGAAACCGAGAGGGGTCCTTTCGACCCCCACCCTCACCCCCTATATGGGCGAGGGTTAAAAAAAATTGCCAAGATTTAGTCATTGGCGACCGTATTCTGCAATATAACAAGTTAGAAATACAGTGGTTGAGCCATCCACGTAACGTTACGGAGCCGCCGCCGCGCCCACCCTGTAGCCGGACCTCCCGGGCGGGCCAACCCGATACGTTCAAAGCTGAGCCAAAGTCCGGGGGGCAGGTTGGGGCAGGGTTTCTTGAATGGATCATGTCCAAAAAAGTGTGGCGAATCTTCTCATGGTAGATTTGGCGTGGAGTTTTTTGGCCATTTTCTTATATCTCTACGTTTTTAAGATGGACAGTGTTTTCAGGGATGTCTGAAAAGGCCATTTTCAAATGAGCATGACTCATCGTTTAGTCCCAGGATACCTATAGAACTCGGGTATACTAGCAAATATAGGCTCAGTTGTCATATGCCACTCCAATTATTTCCAAACCTCTCCGACAATTACGCCGAAATGTGTTGTAAACATGACGCGGGTTTTCGACGATTTCAGCACAGCCGGGACCGGCATTGCGTATGCCCACTTTAGCTAGCGTTTTGGACACCGAAAGGAAGACATTGAACCAAAGTATTGTGATATTGACATACTTTGGACAATTTCCTATCGACTGATAGGTATAAAAAGTCAAAATTCCAAAATTCGTTTTTTGATTAAATTCGCGCTAATCTGGCGTTTGGCCACACTGTGCGACGGGGGGCGGATATCCGCCCCCCCCCCCCTGAGGTTTTTCGCGAATAGCGGGAAAACCGCGGCGCGTAGCGCCGCGAAATTTTGTATGACTATAACCTCATCAATTTTACACATGGTGTGCAAGATTGAACCTCCTACCTTTTAAGGTCAGGTCACCAGGTCACTTTGAATGACCCAACCTCAAGTCACTTTTTTGCAACTTTGTCACCGTGCCAGAGCTACAGTAGATGTCGGAGGCCTTTGCAAGTCGCAGGATATTATTAGGTCATTAGTAGCTACAATTTGTATATCTCGGAAATTTGATATCGGTGACCTAAGGTCAGGTCAATTTCGCGACCTCCCCATTATAAGTCAAGGGGGGAAAATCAACTCCCTATTTTTACCACTAAAACGGGTCGGAATGGCCCCATATACCATACATGACTTCATATACGATCAACCTTCACTACCTTGAGGTCTGTTTTGCTGTTGGGCAGCTGTGAGGTCATGTGACGTCATCAAAGGTCACCAAAGGTTTTTGGCCAATAACTCCGTACAGGAACAAGATACAGACACGTGGATGGTCTCATTGTGTTCAGCTCGTCAAGACGCATCGAATGATATACATGATGACCTCGAGGTCACGTGACCTGAGGTCAACCTTTGACCTTGACCTTTCGAGGTCAACGTATACATCATTCGATGCGGATTGACGAGAGGATCACGATGATGCCCTTAGTTTGTTCCTATCTTGACTAATTCGAAAGTTATTTGAGAAAAACTCTCTCAATATCTAGCGCCGCCATTTTGACATTTTCGACCCCTGTGACGTCATCTTTGACCTGACCTGAAAATGACCTCAGTAAAAATTGTAGATCTTGGCCGTGCGTATCCGATGCCGTTTACCGCTTGTCGCTATCTTGCTTCGTTCTCGAGATCTCAGGGGGGGCGGTCATCCGCCCCCCCCCCCGTCGGTGCGAAGTTGGCGTCGGTGCGCGGGTTAAGTACACTTCAGCAAGCTAAAAAGTGTATCATTTGACGCGCCTTGACGTGCTGAGTTCATTGGTGCTTTTTTGCTCTATCTTAATTAGATCAAAAGTTATAAGCGAAAAACTTTTGACCTGTTTTTAGCGAAATTTTTACATTTATCCCCCCCAAAACCCCCTAAATATTGACCTAGAGCAACTAAATTTGCACAGGGGCGAGACCTCCAGGGGGCCCATCTACCTACCAAATTTTGTGCTTCTAGGTGCCATAAGAGCCAATCGCGAGGGGGGGGGGTCGCATCGACCCCCTGCCAGTCCGTGTTATGAAAAATGCCCTGCCAGGGCGAGGGTTAAACATTAGCGAGGATTCATGATACCAACAAAATACCAAGCACATTAGGACTGAAATACCAAATACCGAGTTGGTATCGGTTTGGTGTCGGTATACCAAAAAGTTGGTATCCGATTGACATCTCTACATTGAACCCCTTCCCCTTCTCACCACAATACGAGTAATATACACGATTAACGATGAAACTTGCTAGTTGATGCTGATTGGTTCGTCCATTTGCCGTCTTCGCTGACCATTTGCAAATACCGGCATTACATGTGTAATCTGCTGTATCTCACCTTTGACATTGAGATACTTGAGGCCCTCCGGCAGCTGCCCCCTCAGTAGCGGGAGGTCGGCGGCGGTGACTGATAGCCGCTCCAGCTCAGGACACCTGGTGAGGGGCTCCATGCTCACGGTGTCAGGGACGCCGCCGGTGAGGGTGAGACGCTTCAGCCCAGGGCACCTGGTGAGGGGCTCCAGGCTGCCGGCCGTGAGATTAGTACAATCTGGCAAACACACAGACACACATACAGACAGGATCAGTTGGCTGTAATACATGTCGGTATATTGTAGCAAGGGAATTAAAGAAAAGAAGAGTAAAGAAAAGAGTAAAATACTGCGTCTTGCGGTTGAACCAGCACCGCGGTCCCCTGTCGTTCAGCTGGTTGTAGCAGAAGAGAGATCAAATTGCTGCTGTAATGATCTCGATAGTAGAGCTGGTAGAACAGGGTGGTTTGAGAGTCGTTGAAGAGATCCCGAGATGGAGATGATACCCACCTGATAGAGATGTAGATATCCGGATCCACCTTGCATACAAATACATCTGAAGGAAGATGCTTTTTAACCCGCGCACCGACGGGGGGCGGATATCCGCCCCCCTGAGGTTTTTCGCGAATAGCGGGAAAACCGCGGCGCGTAGCGCCGCGAAATTTGGTACGACTATTCTTTCATCAATTTTACACATGATGTGCAAGTTTGAACCTCCTAACTTTTAAGGTCAGGTCACCGACACCAGGTCACTTTGAATGACCCAGCCTCAAGTCACTTTTTTGCAACTTTGTCACCGTGCCAGAGCTACAGTAGATGTCGAAGGCCTTTGAAAGTCGCAGGATGTTATTAGGTCATTAGTAGCTACAATTTTTATATCTCGGAATTTTGATATCGGTGACCTAAGGTCAGGTCAAAATCTCGACCTCCCCATTATAAGTCAATGGGGGAAAAATCAACTCCCTGTTTTACCACTAAAACGGGTCGGAATGGCCCCATATACCATACATGACTTCATATACGATCAACCTTCACTACCAACAATATATGTTGGTACAACAATATATAGCGCCGCCATTTTGACTTTTTTGACCCCTGTGACGTCATCTTTGACCTGACCTGAAAATGACCTTAGTAAAAATTGTAGACCTCGTCCGTGCGTATCCGATGCCGTTTACCGCTTGTCGCTATGTTGCTTCGTTTTCGAGATCTCAGGGGGGGCGGTCATCCGCCCCCCCCCGTCGGTGCGAAGTTGGCGCAGACCCCCGTCGGTGCGCGGGTTAATTTAGAGGCTTGATGATTCTGTTCATTGTATAGACCATGATGTACGAGATGCTTCTTCACTGCTCGGATTAGGGATAGAGGGATCCGATCAGCTAGGTTTGCGGCACAGTTGGGCAGGTGAAGGACAGGGCATTCGAAGTCCCGATGACCACTGCCAAACTTATGGGTGGTAATTACATTGATTAACCCGCGCCCTGCTGGGGGTCCTGGATTTCCACGCCCTGCTGGGGGGGGTGTTTGAACACCCCCCCTTGTAACTCGGCTCCTGGGCCACGTAGCGATACGCGGAAGGCGGCGTTCGAAAGAGCGTAAAAAATAATGACGAAATCACTTCGGTCAATTTTTTGGTCAGGTCAAAGGTCAGGTCACCAGAGGTCATTGAAGGCAAAATTTCGCCGATTTCCAGGTCGAATGTCGAAATTTTCCAAGAAGCCAACGCATAACTCGGGAACCAATAGAGCTACAGCGCTGCGGAAAAGCGCATTCGATAGCCCTATTAACGCCCTTTCTGAGTAAGTCTCTCAGATTTGACCTAACGTCAACGGTTTTGCCTGCAGGGGGCAAAAACTGCAAAAATAGCCGATTTTTTCGAAAACAGTTTTTCTGCAATAACTTTTGACCCAAGCCTTGTACGAGCTTACTTTTACCGGCATCGTGTTCCTCTCGTCAAGACGCATCGAATGAACTATGACTTGACCTTGAAAGGTCAACTTGAAAATTTGACCTCAGGTCAAGGTCATGACCTGACCGGAAAGGGTCATGTTGCATATCAGTCGATCGGTATCGTCGAGCTGAACACATCTAAGGCGTTTTCATCGCTCTAGCATGCCTCTATCAAAAGTAATTTGCGAAAAACTGTTAGATACCATTCGTGACCTAAGATGACCTCAGGGCATAAACAAGGGTCACGGACACCATTTTCAAGTTCAGTGTGTCTAAACCACTTGTAATTCGGTGTTTGGAAGTGTTTATAATGTCTTTCATCCAAAAGAGACGCATTTCAATTTTCTCCCATTGACTTATAATGGGGAGGTCGCAAAATTGACCTGACCTTAGGTCATCGATATCAAAATTCTGAGATATACATTTTGTACATGCTATTGCTCTTAGCAATCGCTGAAAGTTTCAAAGCGATCGGTCACTCGGTGTAGCTATGACAGACATTGAAAGTTTTTATGAGGTGAGGTCACTTCAAGTGACCTGGTGACCTGACCTTGAATGACCTTGGTCTGAAATTTTCACAACATGTGTAGAATTGATGTATGATAAGGTGTACCAAAAACGGCGGCGCTCCGCGCCGCCGTTTTTGAGATATTCGCGAAAAACCACAAGGGGGGGTGTTCAAACACCCCCCTAGCAGGGCGCGGGTTAACCCGCGCCCTGATGGGGGGGGGCCATTTTGGCCCCCCCCTGTGGTTTTTCTTAAATAGCGAAAAAAACGGCGGCGCGCAGCGCCGCCAAATTTTGGGTACCTTACCGGACATCAATTTGACACCTTCACACAAAATTTCAAGTCACAGGTCACCTCAGGTCAGGAGTTATTGAGGTCAAACTGAGGTCATGTTCGAGTAAAAATGAGCAAAAAACATGACATCTTGAAACGCTCACCAATTCTACAGTTCACAAGCAATTTTAAAGTTCTTTATGTGGTTGTGTAGAGAAAAGACGGCGCTACAAAACTGCTATCTCGGATTTTTGAAATTTTTGGATTTTGTCCCCAAAAATCAACAAAAATTGATTTTTTAAGAAAAACTCAAAAAATTTCCAAATTTTTTTCGAATTTCGAAAAAACCGGAATATATGTGATAGTCCCTGCGCTCTTCGATATACATACCAAATTTTAGATCGATACCTCTTTTTTTGGCCAAGTTATAGCGAAAAAACTGTTAAAAATTGATGACGTCAAATTTTTGAACTCAATTTTTAGCAATTCTAGACCTCGTAGCGCAAAACGGAGACCACCATTGAACTCCCCGTGACGAGCTGCATCGAATCGATACCCATTTTATGCAAAAATATCAACTTTGAAATTTGACCTAATTTGACCTGACCTTGACCTGACCTTGACCTGACCTTGACCAAAACGTGACCTAAGCTGGCCCTAAAGTCTGTCTGACCCACATAATCGCATTTGTCATGTAAAATGGACCATAAAACATGTATCACACGACACTTTCATATTGTGACCCCCCAGTGACCTGACCTCTGTGACCTGACCTGGTATCAGTGACCTCAAATAGCAAAATATGTGTTTGAAGAACATTTCCCCATCGATGATTTTCAATGAAATGCATTTTACACGATTTTACAACGCATTTCTTGAAATGCCTGTAAACGGTGAAAATTCGACCTTTGACCTGACCTGTGACGTCATCGGTTTGACCGAGGTCAATGAAATTGGGTCACAAGGTAGTTCCCTGTTGGGGCTATCCAACACCGTTTACCGCTTGTCGCTATGTTGCGTGGTTCTCGAGATCTGAGGGGGGGGCCAAAATGGCCCCCCCCCCATCAGACCGCGTTGCTCGGCAGACCCCATCTGGGCGCGGGTTAATTGAATGTGATCATTCGTCCAGTCACCCATTCCTATATCACTGGCTGTTGAGAAATATAGGTATAGGTAGTGTATCGGTATCGGCCACACTACCGGCCGAGATGAGTACGCTCGGGTGTGTCGACCACAAAAAAATCAAGTGGAGACAGTTATATTTTATGGCCCAATAGCATGGCAAGACGATTGCCTCGAAAATTACCAGTCAAAAATGAAAAACTGAGTCCCGCGAGGCAAAATTGTTCGCCGACTTGGTCCCTTTCTGGCGATACTAGCGCCCCCAGCTTATACAGTAGCGGCCGTTCCGAAAGCTTTAGTTACATAGGTGGCGCTATAGTCGACCAGGCATTAGGTAATGCAGTCGCACACGAACGATTCTGACAGGATGCTGATTTGTTTGTTGCTAGAAGCGATATAACAGTGTAAGACGCGTGTGGTAGGCGGCAGGACCCTTCGAAGTTTCAAAAGTTCCGGGTTGGGCTGTTTCAAATCGGGACCCCACATGTAGGTATGGGGGCTTTACCTACGTATACCCTACCCAATTTTTTAGGGCGGACTTCACCCACTTTATTTTTGATCGGCCTCTTTTCAATTTTTATTTAATATTTATTTCTTATAGTTTGGTTGAAGTCCGAGGGACCCTCTTCAGAGCTAGTGAAGAGGCCCCTGATAGCTTGACGGGTGCCCTCTAAACTAAAGAAAGGCCCTCTGAGTACACGGAAGAGTCCTCTGAAAGCATGAAGGGGCCGCCTGATCGCTTGACAGGTGCCCGGCTCTGAGCTAGAGAAAAAAACCCTCTGATTGCATTAAGGGCCCCTGATCGCTTGACAGGGGCCCTCTGAACAACAGAAAGGCCCTCTGAACGCACGAAGGGACCGCTGATCGCTTGACGGGGGCTCTCTGAGCAACAGAAAAGCCCCTGAGCGCATAAACCCTGATTGCTTGCCAGGGGACCTTTGAACTGCAGAAAAGCCCTCTGAGCGCATAAAGGGGGCCTGATTTATTGCCAGGAGTCCTCTAAATTGCAGAAAGGCCCTCTGATTAGACGATAGGGCCCTCTGAACGCATGAAGGGACCCCTGAATCCTGATTGCTTGACGTGGGCCTTCTGAGCTACAGTAAAACCCTCTGAGAGCATGAAAGGGCCCCTCTTAGCTACTGAGGGGCCCTCTGAACGCGTGGAGTTTTTTTTTTCTATGCCGCCACCCGTTATCAGACCCAGGAGTGCCCCCTCCCTCTTTCCCAGCGCCACACACAGAACCTTACGTTAACACCAGAATAACTTAATTAAAACTGCAAGTCGCGGCACTCCCTGCTAGGAAATGAAATGTAACATAAAAAAGCAGAAGGGAGAAAGCCATACGAACTAGGGGAACGAAAAAGAAGCAAAGTAGTTAACACTGCAATCAGTGGTGACTGCCCACTACTGAAAGCCCACCCAATTTATCAGCACAGTCACACATCCATTACATTCATAACATTCATACACGTTTGGGGAAAGTGTCCAAGTCCACTGGGGCAGGTTAGTTAGAGGGGAATTCACAGTCATAGCCAAGTCATCATCAAACTCAGGTCAGATTCAGCGTATGTCAGCAGCAAGGTAGCCCGGGCTCCCAGAGCACCCACCGAAGCGAGGCTTGTTGTCGGACGCTCAAAGCTGCCCTCTGAGGTGAGCTCATGATGGGGCTCTCTGACTAACATCTGAAGGGTCCTCTGTTAGTGTAAAGGAACCGCTATTTGCGCGAGGGGCCCTTTTTGGACCGAGAGGAGGGGGGCATTCCGTCAGCCTGAGGGGCTCTTTGTTCGTCCAAGGGGCCCTGTATCAATCGGGGGGGGGGGTTCCCCACCTGGGGAGGTCCTCTATCGACTTGAGGGCCTCTGTCAGTCTCAGGGTCCCTCTCCCGACCTGGGACCCAACACATAATGTTCTGTTTTAGATCTGGTTTTCGGCATCGGAGATCAGCTGTGTCGCACTTATGCCATAACACACGCAAAACGGCACCCTTTTCCCCCATATATCCCTCACACAGAACGAATATTGTATCCAATATTTGTTTATTGCGTGCTTCTGCTAACGCAATAAATTCGTTTAGAAGTAGGTAATTAAAATAGAAAGTAGGATATTTATCAGTCGCATTAAACAAAACACTTGTAAAACAACATTATTTTTAATTGGATAGTAGAAAATGTACGTAAAAAGAATTAAATGTCCCCTGAACTCATTTTTAGGAAAGAAAAACATTGTTTTCTAATTTTATTTGTATGTCCGTCGTAGGAAAACTGAGGTGCGTAACTATCAGTCACATCAAATACGGTTGTCCTAGGTGGCGCCACCAACAAAAATTGTCATTACAGATGTCGCTGGGGTAGATTAGGTCGGTTCGGGCCCATCCGCTAAAAATCGTTCGCGGCACTCAATTAACGCATGCTAAGTGTTCTGGTGCTGATAAATCAATTTCATAATACCATAGGCCATAAAAAAATCGCTGTCTCCTCAAGATCAAAGAGAAAAACCCTTAGTATGACACACCCTAACTGTCGCTCATCGCTCGGTGCGGCAGTGACGACAGCTATAGGCCGACGGGTGCTGCCGCCTGGTGGCACAACTCTTAGCCACAAATTACAGGCAGAGGAGACAGAGGACAGGACGTGCGTAGCATAGCTCTTGGGTGTGGTCGGCGTGGCGGGGTTGACACGTGAACGGCGCAGCTGAGACGAGTGCGGCGATGACGTTGCATTGTTGAGTTGGATTTGTGTGACTGCGTGGCGGTCAGTTGCTTGTTTGATGGCCCCGTGCCTGTGATGGGAGACTGGTGGGTGATTGCTGCGTCAAAGTTCAAGGGCGCAATAAACCCAATTCGAAGTTCGAATGTTTCCCGGTTGTGATGAAGATGGGAGAGCTTTGATTCCCAGACCATGGCCTCCCCATTACGAATAGTTTTAAAGCCCTCGCATGTGTGCGGCGTTTGCCTGCTTCTTATGTGTAGGGGGGTGGGGTCGGTTGGACCCCCCCCTTGTCGTTTGGCCCCTGATCGAGCTAGAGCTTCGCGGAAAAAAAGAGCGTGTTGCCCGTGACGAGAGGAAGCCGATGATACCCAATTTTAAGGTCCTAGGTCATTGGTTGACCTTCAGGTCAGGTCAATGACCCAAAGTCGGGAAAATCGGGACCTATTAGAACGTCGTAAAGTGTGGCTGCTAAGGGGTTTTTCGGGGTGCTGATCACAAATATCGTGTTAGCCTGCGACCGCCTGGGGGGGGGGGTCGGTTCCGACCCCCCCCCCTCCGTTTTTCTTGAATAACTCAAGAGCCGCTTACTAGTGGTGTCAATCGGTTACCAAAATTTCGGTATACCGATACCGAACCAATACCGATTCGGTATTCGGTATTTTATACCAAAAGCATTTGGTATTTTGTCGGTATTATGAGAGTCAACTACTGTCATAAAAAAATTTGAAAACATTTTTTTATAAACATTCTGAACTCAAATTTGATTTGCTAAATGACATTGGATGAAGAAAAAGGACAATCATGACACATTTCTCCCAAATGCATGATGTCATAAGAAATGGGCAAACACGTTAACTGTAACATCAAACACATCAGTCTACCAATGTTAAATGGCAACTTATCAGTGCTAGCAAATTCCAATACCATGAGGATAATTATCTTACAAAAACTAATGTGCAAGACATAAACATGTATCAATGTTTAACTCACTGTACACTGGAAAACATACTTTAACTACCTTACTCAAAATTTCCCAAGCATTCATTAGTAACAAATTTGACTGTTTTGATGAGTCTGTGATTGATCTTGACCTTGTCTTGCTCTCCATTTCACTGCAATGCAGTTACATTATTGTTATCCAAAAGTCAAAACCCTGTTTTTTATAGCAGTAGCTTCACCATTATCATCTAATATTGAAGGCAGCATTTATCACTTTATCATCACCCCACACATTCTCAACTTCGCTCAACTTCAAAGAGATCCTGTGGATAATTTATTTTCTTTAATTAGTGTTCTCTTTCCTGCTCTCCTCAACAGATAGAAATCGCTAGCAATGTAATCAAAAGCATTCCTAAAATATATTTGGGTCTTTGCTTGATTCGCAAATAGCAGTTCAAAAACTGAACACAACTAAGAACTTTTAATGTCAGAGCTGCGCCAAAACCCGATGTAACTCAAAAACTAATTAACAATAATTGAGCAACTTTGTTTTTCTGGTTCTTCATTTTTTATCAATAATAGCCTACAATCTTTCTTGAATTAATTTTAAAATGCCAAAATATGAACATCATATTTATAACTTAAGTGTTCTTAAGCAAAAAAAACATTGTTTTATGCAGTTCCGTGCGTTTCGTGCTTAACCCTATTAGTGTCAGGCTCCTGGCTACCCCATATTAGTGGCAGGGGGGGGGGGCTGTTTACGACCCCCCCCCTTGATATCTCGAGATCTAACCGGCCGATTTTCAAAATTCAAACGGCATTCGATTTGGCTCAACGAGATCTACATTTCTAAAAAAAGTAAAAAATGTCAATAGGGGGGTAGAGGGGGGGGGGGTAAAAACGGGCAAATTGCAGATACATTTTAGACTGTTTATCACGGCCAGGTTTCTGAACCAATCTTAACGCAACTTTTGCCGATCGATAGAGAATGAACCAGGAATTCACATGGATCCTAAAAATATGCATTTTCAAAAATCATAGGCGGATACAGATCATTGAGATTGGGGGTACACAAAAAGTATAGTAAATAAGGTTTTTGTTGGTACTGTTTCTAAAAAGGGTGGCAATGGTCTTGTTATGTTACAATTTTCTTATGAGAGAACGACTACAATTGTATTGGTCATGCATAGGCGGTGTCAGGGCACCTATGTTGGGAGGTAAAACATGACCCCCCTTTTTGGACGCCTGGATCCGCCTATTATAGCAAAAACGTGTCAAAAGAGGATGCACAATAACTTTGTATATGTTATCACATGATACCTTTCATTCACTGTTCGTAAAACTGGTGCAGCATCGTGATCTTCGCCCAAATGACTCGCTTCACGAATAGGTCCCCCCAATTCCCAGTGCTCTGGAGCCGCCCCTGGTAAAGTTATGAACTTGAATTTTTCAGGGAATGTGCCCAATTTAGTTTTAGGAAAAATCAGAAAATTTCAGCATCGTAGCTTCAGCGGTTTCGGAGATATTCCCGAAAAACCTGAGGGGTGGATAAAAACAACCCCCCTGCCACTAATAGGGTTAAATGCAAATGGCCGCCGCCTGCAAGGCTGCCATTGTGGAAGAGATGCCACGTGACACGTGTCAATGATTCCGTAAAATTATGGACATTTTACTTAGCTTTCATCGCGATATCATTACAGTGGTGTCTGCTATCTATCAGTGTGCCTCGTAAGTATGTAATTATTTATCAAGATTTGTTGTGTTAAAAACATTTGCTTATGATGAAAAATTGGCTGCGTCACTATCGTCACCATCGCTACTTGAGTTGAACTGTACCTAGGTATCATGGATTTTGTTTACATTAATGGTATAGCCCAGCCCATCATTGTCATTTGCTTACCATTTTTGGATCATGATAACACACGTAACCCTGTCTTGACTGGACTTGAATTGATTGACTTAAATTGAAAGGACGTTTGATGGTTCAGGCATGGATGAGATTCAGGGCTCTAGTTCTTGTCCTATATCACCTCATGCAGATGACTTGAATCCACATCCCAGTTAAGTTACTGACCTGAATATTTGTTCATAGTTACACAATACAGTTATTTTTTTGCAGTGCAAATAATTTAGAGATTTCCTGACTTGTTTTGGTTGCCTTATTTTAACCCTCGCCGGACCTATTGTTTTTCTACATACGCGCCGGCCGAGGGGGGGGGGGGTACGACCCCCCCTCCCTCGCCGTTTCGCCCCTGGTGGAGCTAGCGCGTCGCGGAAAAAAACGAGCGTGTGCGCCGTTACGAGACGCAGAGATTGGTACCCGATTTTAAGGTCCTAGGTCAACCGGTGACCTCTGAGGTCAGGTCAAGTGCCCCAAGGTACGGTTCAGTTTTTGGTGAATAACTTCGCAAAAAACGGCCGCAGAGCGCCGATTTTGGCAGCATCGTGTTCGTCTCGCTCAGGCGCGTCGAATGATATACTTTTTGTCCGGGTCAGGTCAACTTGGGGTGTTGACCTCAGGTCAAGGTCAGGTCAGCACCCCCAGGTCACGAAGTTGGTCGAAAGAGGTCATGTCGCATATCATTCGATTCGGCAGGTCTTCCTGAGTCCATTGGTGGCTTTCCCGACTCGCTAGCTCAATTTGATCAAGATTTATTGACGAAAAACTAATATGACCTTGATGACGTCATAAATGACGTCACGCAAGGTCAACATTGCAAAAGTGACGCATCTAACCTTGCAAGGAGTGCATCAAATCACGATTCTGTGTGCTTGAGATAGTTGGAGATCGTTCCCGGCGCCAGAATAGCAGTTTGAATTTTTCCCCATTGACTTATAATGGTGAGGTCACGAAAATGACCTGACCTCATATGACCTTTAGGAAAAATCCGAGATATACAAGTTGTGAGACTCATAATGGATACTAGATCCTGCAAGTTTCATTTCCCTGTGACATCTCCTCTGGCAGTGAGGGCGTTGCGAAGTTGCGACATCTGAAGACCGTGCAGAGGTTCACTTATGACGTCATAGGTCAGTGACCTGACCTGACCCAAAAATTCGGTTGGTGTCAAAAGATGCGGCTTGGATCAAAGGTCAGGTATGCCAAGTTTCAGCTCTCTATCGCACACTGGGCCGGGGTTCCGGAAAAGTGCTAAAAATTATTTGTGATTGAGTTGTTGATCTCAGTGACAAGCAAACATGCTAAAAACGAAGTGGGGCTGCTTAACCCTCGCCGGACCTATTGTCGGACCCCCGACCCCCTCGGCCGGCCGAGGGGGGGGGAGGGTTGGTACGACCCCTTTTTGCCGTTTCGCCCCTAATGGAGCTAGAGCCTCGCGGAAAAAACAAGCGTGTGCGCCGTTTCAAGGCGGAACGATTGATACCCGATTTTAAGGTCCCAGGTCAACCGGTAACCTCTGATGTGAAGTCAAAAAGCCCAAGGTAGGGTTTGGTTTTTGGCAAATAATTTCGAAAAAATGGCCGCAGAGCAGCGATTTTGGCACCATCGTGTTCGCCTGGCTCAGGCGCGTCGAATGGTATACTTTTTGTTCGGGTGAGGTCAACTTAAGGTATTGACCTCGAGTCAAGGTCAGTTCAGAGCCCATCAGGCCACGAACTTAATCGAAGGAAGTCATATCGCATATCATTCGATTCGGGAGGTCTTCCCGAGTCCATTGGTGGCTTTCCCGAGTCGCTGGCTCAATTTGATCTTGAGTTATTGACGAGAAACTCCTATGACCGGTGTGACGTCATAAATGACGTCACGGAAGGTCAAAAATGCAAAAGTAAAGCATCGGATCTTGCAAGGAGTGCACGAAATCACGATTCCATGTGCTTGAGATAGTTTGAAATCATTCCATGCGCAAAAACAACAGTTTCCTTATTTCCCCATTCACTTTTAATGGTAAGGTCACGTGACCTCGAAGAGTAGCAGGCATTAGCAAAAATTGCGAGTAGGGCATGACAGAAAGAAGATTGGTGGTTTGTATGGCATGGCCATTTTTAGCGGCTCGAAATAACATTTCTCAAAAAGTCTAACTAAATAGCAAGTTGTTGTTGATTATCAATGACTTGTGTTTAGGGGTTAATAATAACTGAATTTTTTAGTTTGGCCCAGAAATGTTGACAGCATTGTGTGCGTTGATCAATTCTGAGCTCAGGGACATATATTTTATTTAGATTATAAGCGTTTGTTTTTCACATCTTCCAGCGTTTTAAAGAGCGCCGGGCCTTCAGTAGAGCGGCGAGGTGACAATTGCTCCTACATCATGTGGTTTACTGGCGCATATCTCGAGAAGTAGCAGGGAAAGCAGCAAAGCACCTATATGGAACAAAAGATGAGTAATCAGAGGCTAGTATAAAATGTTCATTTTTAGCCGCTCGAAATAACGTTTTTATAAAAGTCTAATTAAAAAATTGGATACGATTTTAAAATACGTCTTGCAGCTGCTTGCAAACAGCTAGCTTATCTTGCAGAAAAGCGATGCAATATGTCAGAATGATGTTGGTACAGTGAACAACAGTGCCCTGAACTAGTCTGACTGGAAATTTCGTTCAAAACGACGATTGGTCAACTAATAAATTACCACTAAAGTTCATCATTAAAATCGGTAAATGTGGTGGCCTATAGAGAGTCTAAATTGTCTTGTGTTTGGTGACAACTGGCGACCTCAATTTTGACCTTAGGGCAAAACTAGCATCGGAATCGTATTCTTCGATCAATTTGGGATTAAATGATACCGATTTTGTTCATATTGCAGACAGTCAGTTTGGGGGAATTTCTAGCGCTTTTTCAGGCTGCCGGCCTACAGTGTATCGCCAGCGTGTTCGGAGCTATCGCGAAAAAAAACCCTATGGGGGGGGGGGCGGCGCCCGCCCCCCCTCGGCCGGCGAGGGTTAAAGTATTACCTTTCAATGCTTATCATTGGTTTTGAAAAAGTTTGAAGCATTTGTTTGATGATTCCCTGAATTCGGTACCTGGTCGGTATTTCACCCTATTTCTGCAAATCGGTTCGGTTTTGGTATACTCTCAGTGGTTTTGGTCGGTATCGGTTTGGTATTGGTTTCCAAAATTTCTGAAATTGACATCACTACCGCTTACGCTATCAACTTACAACTTGGCATACCTTCCCCCTTATCAATTTGACGTCTTCTGTGTAATTTTTAAGAAAAAAAATCATTTTTTTAGATATATCGATTTTAGTGATGTAACTACATGGCGTTTTTAGTCAAAAAGCGGTAAATGTTTAAAATCGCAAAAAATCAGGGTTCAAAGCAAATTGCAAATTAGGGAAATGAACAGACGGTGCTCAACGAGTTCTTTAAAATGGCTATCTCGGATTTTCCATAAAATACGTTTTTCACCCCTAAAAATTCAAAAAACTACATTTTTTGGAAAACATCTAATAAAATCCAAAATTTTGAGAATTTACAAAAAAACCGGAATAAATGTTATAGAGCTCTATTAGAATATTAGATGTCCCAAATTTCAACTTTTTATCTTGATTTTTGACCCCCAAATTGTAAAAAATAGCTCCAACTTGCATAGGGCATGGTGACGTCATAAGCATTTTCGTGAATTAGAGGCACTTCTGAACATCGCATGTGAAAAAAATGGCACCAATTGATTCCTGGGACAGAGCTCGTCTAGAAAAGTGCATTTTTATGTCAAAAATAAAAAGTTAAAAAATTGACTTTTTTCTCAGCCCTCGTTTAGTTATGTATGGTATAAACGATTTTTTTATGCTTCCAATGCACACTTATCACCAGCACAGTGACTTGGGGTCACATATAACCATTACCATCGGATTCGGCGTGAAAAATAAGCCATAAAACATGTGTCGCACGCCCATGTAGCAGAAAGTGAAAACCGTGACCTTTCGTGACCTGACCTGACCTTGACCCGTACTTAGTATGACCCCTATACGCACATTGTACCTTCACTAGGCCTTTGGCTTTGAGGTCATTTTTGGTGAGTTTCGAGCAGCAGCTATCGATTCCGCTGTCCGTAAGCCTAATCATGCAAAACCCCAGAATTTGACCTTTGACCTGACCTTGACCCGAAAGTTGACCTCAATCTTAAAATCTTAACAGTGCTTTGGGAAGGTCTCGTAGAGACCTTTCGAACGCCGCCTCGCGGGGTTCGATGCGACCATTGGTTCTCGAGATAACAGGGGGGGTCGGATTCGACCCCCCCGGCTGTCGTGGGTACGGAAATAGCCCAGGCGGTGCCGGGCTAGTTTTGATCACAGATAATGTTTTTAACCCGCGCACCGACGGGGGTCTGCGCCAACTTAGTACCGACGGGGGGGGGGCGGATGACCGCCCCCCCCCTGAGATCTCGAGAACGAAGCAAGATAGCGACAAGCGGTAAACGGCATCGGATACGCACGGTCAAGATCTACAATTTTTACTAAGGTCATTTTCAGGTCAGGTCAAAGATGACGTCACAGGGGTCGAAAAAGTCAAAATGGCGGCGCTAAATATGGAGAGAGTTTTTCTCGAATAACTTTCGAATTAGTCAAGATAGGAACAAACTAAGGGCATCATCGTGATCCTCTCGTCAATCCGCATCGAATGATATATATGTTGACCTCGAAAGGTCAAGGTCAAAGGTTGACCTCAGGTCACGTGACCTCGAGGTCATCATGTATATCATTTGATGCGTCTTGACGAGCTGAACACAATGAGACCATCCACGCGTCTGTATCTTGTTCCTGTACGGAGTTATTGGCCAAAAACCTTTGGTGACCTTTGATGACGTCACATGACCTCACAGCTGCCCAACAGCAAAACAGACCTCAAGGTAGTGAAGGTTGATCGTATATGAAGTCATGTATGGTATATGGGGCCATTCCGACCCGTTTTAGTGGTAAAAACAGGGAGTTGATTTTTCCCCCATTGACTTATAATGGGGAGGTCGCGAAATTGACCTGACCTTAGGTCACCGATATCAAAATTCCGAGATATACAAATTGTAGCTACTAATGACCTAATAACATCCTGCGACTTTCAAAGGCCTCCGACACCTACTGTAGCTCTGGCACGGTGACAAAGTTGCAAAGAAGTGACTTGAGGTTGGGTCATTCAAAGTGACTTGGTGACCTGACCTTGAAAGGTAGGAGGTTCAAACTTGCACACCATGTGTAAAATTGATAAGGGAATAGTCATACCAAATTTCCGCTATTCGCGAAAAACCTCAGGGGGGGGGGCGGATATCCGCCCCCCCCCGTCGGTGCGCGGGTTAAGCATTTAGACCAGGTCGGGTCAGGTCAGGTCAGGTCAACCAGTAGGCGTCGTGACGGGTATTCGTAGTACGTGTCAACCGCCTCTGACAGCTTCGTAACATGTTACGAAGGCACCAAAACTACTTCGTAAAAGTTCAAATGGTTGCTAAATTCGAATTCAGCTCCAAAACCTAGCCTAGAAACATGTAAAACTCGAAAAAAGTGAACCGAGGTCACCTGAGGTCACCAAAGGTCAATGACCTGACCTGACCTTCAGGTGACCTTGACACCCACCCTAATGCATGGGAGCAACATCAAATCACATGTTTGAACGTTTGAAACCACGAAAAGCTTGCAAACGCGCGGCTAATGCGAGCCGACATACGCCGAATCGCGATTCCGGCCAAACATGGTCTCGGAAAAGAGGTCACAGGTGAAAGGTCATTTGGGCCAGGGTCATGAAATTTTCAGAGTATGTTTAAAATTGATAAATACGAGGGTGCTGAAAGTTTCGTCGCGATCGGCCGCTTTTTACGCGAGTTATTTGCGAAAAACCATGGGGGGGGGGTGAATCCGACCCCCTACAGATGCGAGGGTTAAGTTGCCCTCGAGATTAATTAATTTGACTGTCCTAACTGAGCTTTGCTAAACTCCCATCCCAGTGACCGTGACTAAACTACAAACTCGCTTTGACAGCTACGAGTCCTACCGACTAGACATCCTCAACCCATCAGCTGATCTGGACTTGCTTGACCCCCAGCTTTGGGCGGAAGGGCTGATAGTCAGGCGATTCTTTCAGAAACGCGGGTCTGTGGGACCCCCCTCGGGGGCTGCGAGCTCAAATGGTTCAGTGTGATGTGTTGTAAAGTGATGTGTAGTGTAGTTTTTTTTTGTCCTTAATTTTTTCCTTGTAATCCTTATGTTACAAATTTGCACTTACAATTGCCAATCTTCAAAGCGTAACACTGGTGGTATTCAAAAGTTATGTGAACATTATGATGTAGTTTTCTTACAAGAGCATTGGCTCTTTCCGGACGACCTTTCAACGCTTAATAATATTCATAATGATTTTGTTTCGTTTGCTCTTTCATCTATGGATCCGTCGTCAGAACTTCTTACGGGTAGGCCGTTTGGTGGTGTCGCTGTGTTGTGGCGTAAGAGTTTGGCACCTTTTTTCAGGCCGATTTCTTTTGACGATGACCGTATTATTGGCCTAGAGTTTAACCGTGGTGGGGTTAGGATGCTCTTCTTGGGGGTATATTTGCCATACTGCTCGCACCAAAATTTCGATAGATTCGTTTACTATTTAGCTAAGTTGAAATCGATCATCGATGATTTTGAAACACCGCACGTATGCGTTCTTGGTGATTTTAACGCTGATATGGTAAAAGCCACCGAATTCGGCAAAGAATTGGAATCTTTTTGTATTGAGTCTCGGCTTTTTGTGGTCGATGCAATGCATCTCCCTAGCGACTCTAAAACTCATGTAAATGACGGACATGGTACGGAATCATGGCTCGACCATATCGTCTGAACTGAAGGGTTCTTGGAGCTCGTGAGTAATATTGTGATTGACCAATCTATTCTTAGCTCTGATCATCTCCCTGTAACGATGAAAATCAGTTGTGAAAGTTGTGATTATAATCACAATGACTCGACCGGTCAATATGCTGATCAGAGGTGGGTCGTGG
This sequence comes from Amphibalanus amphitrite, assembly GCF_019059575.1. Classification (NCBI taxonomy): domain Eukaryota; kingdom Metazoa; phylum Arthropoda; class Thecostraca; order Balanomorpha; family Balanidae; genus Amphibalanus; species Amphibalanus amphitrite. The sequence continues at coordinate 39,634 of NW_024883858.1, forward strand.
AATGGGATTCCCTGACTGTGGAGGATTTGTCAGCTTTTGAATTCGTTGTCAAGGAAAATTTGGACAAAATTTGTGTTCCCAGTGAGCTGCTTCACTGCAGTGGCTGCTCTTCAGTTGAACATCGCGATGTTATTGCTTCGTATTATGATCAGGTGATTGCCTGCCTGAGTGAGGCTTCAAATAGGACGATTGGCAAGGCCTTAGATTGTAACGCAAGGAATGTTGTTCCTGGCTGGAATGATTTTGTTAAGGATAATCATACTATTTTTAACCCGCGCCCCACTGGGGGGGCTATTTATAGCCCCCCCTCCCGTTTTTCTGCAATAACTTCCAAACCGCTTGACGAATCGACGCCAAACTTTCAGTACCTTCGGCTGCATCAATTTGACACCTTGTGTCAAAATTTGAACTTCGTAGCTACCATAGGTCGGCCGGAAATGACGTCAGAGTGACGTCATGTTCGTCCGATTTCGACGCAAAACATTGAACCACGGCAATCGCTCCCAAGAGCTCAGTTTTTAAGCTAGATCCAATTTCTTTGCATGAAAGAACTCAGAATTGACCGCGCTATCAAACTGCTATCTCGGATTTTCAAAATTTTGAAAATTTTGAAAATTTCATATAATAATATTAAAAATTTATATTTTTATATTTTTTTTAAAAAAGTTTTTGACTTTTCGAAAAAAACGGAATATATGTGACAGAACGCATGATTATGATTAACTCTAGCAAGTTTTAGCTAAATATCTTCAAAAATGGCCAAGTTATACGCATTATTGCAAAAAATTCACAATTATTAATTTTTTAAATCAATTTTTCAGTACGTATTTGGCATCGTACACCAATATAAATGGCACCATCGTGTTTCTGAGCTCAAACTACATCCAATAGACACCTTTTTTGTTGAAAAATTTCAACTTCAAAATTTGACCTTTTTTGACCTGAAAGTGACCTGACCTAAGCTAATTTCGACTCAAAATGACCTTGAATGACACAGACGACATCAAATTCGAAATCTATGGCCTAAATGGACCATAAAACATGTGTCACGTGACCGACGCATGATATAATATTTTCGTGACCTGTGATGACCTGACCCTGACCTGAAAATCAAAGTACAAGTTTGGTACCCTCAATGTATCTAGAGCATCTGTTCACGAGTGTGGAAACCAAAAATGAGCCTGATCTGACTTGTAAGACGGCGGCCAGAGCCCAAAATGTGAACAAGCCAAAGTGCTAATAATTTTTACTTTGACCTGACCTGTGACGTCATCGGTGACCTCGAGGTCAATGAAATTAGGTTTCGCTCGACAGTTTTTCCGGGGCTATCAGACGCCGTTTGAATTTTGACGATCGGCCCAGTAGTTTCGGAGTTAGGAGGGGGGCTATGAATAGCCCCCCCCCCCCCCAGTAGGGCGTGTTATACACAGACCCCAGTGGGGCGCGGGTTAAGGATGTGTATGCATTATGGGCGTTGATAGGTAAGCCTAGGAGTGGTTATATTTTTGATCAGTTGCGGCTAGCTCGTTCACGGTTTAAACTATCACTCCGTTATTGCTTGCGAAATGAGAAGGAGCTTCGCGCCAAATCTCTCGCCGACAAGCTTATGAGGTGCCCTCAAAGTATGGGTGATTTTTGGAAAGAGGTCAGGAAGTTAAATTGCTCTCCTCCTCTCGCTCCTTCCGTTAATGGTGTTTCAGGTGAGGTGAATATCGCTAGTATGTGGAAAGACCACTTCTCGGAAATTTTGAACACAGTTCAGAATAGCGAGTAAGAAGAGTCAGTCAAGCACAGGCTTTCGAATGTTCAACACGTATTCCCATCGTTTTCAGTTGCAGAGGTCGGAAAATGTATTGGTGAGCTTTCTCCGGGACGTTCTAGTGGCAAGGATTGTTTGTGTTCTGAACATTTTAAATTTGCCGGTCTTCCTTGTGTGATTCATTTGTCTTTGTGTTTCACAATGTTTGTTCGTCACAGCTTCTTGCCCTCTTCTCTTACGAATGTTTTATTAACGCCAATTGTAAAGGACAAAAATGGAAAATGGAATGAGAAAGACAACTATAGACCGATAGCTGTGGCAAGTGTTTGTTCCAAAATCTTGGAAAGAGCCATTCTTAACCGTTGTTCTGTGCAGCTTCGTACCGGTTATCACCAGTTTGGTTTTAAAGAGCGTCACTCAACTGATATGGCTATTTATGCCTTGAAAGAGATCACGGACTATTATTTGCGTAACGGTAGCCCGGTGTTTATATGTTATCTCGACGCGCGGAAGGCGTTTGATCGTGTTAACCATTGGACTTTGTTTGATAAATTACTTGATAGGGATATTGAACCCCACTTGGTGAAACTAATCTCTTCTTGGTATAGGACTCAAGAGTTTCAGGTTCGTTGGGGCAAGTCCGTGTCCGAAAGCTTCCATGTTTCTAACGGTGTCAGACAGGGTGGCATTTTGTCACCCTTCCTGTTCAATGTTTACACAGATGATCTGTCAACGGCTCTCAATCGGAGTGGTTATGGATGCCACTATCTGGGTAGCGCGAATCATTTATATTATGCAGATGATATGGTGGTGTTGTCTCCGTCCCCATTTGGCCTAC